>NW_019384691.1:5921-58532 GCF_000671375.1 Centruroides sculpturatus | reverse complement strand
CGACTTACGTCGTTTTTTTTCGACTTAAGTCGTTTTCCTGGAACCAATTACCGACGTAAGGCGAGGTATACCTGTATACAATCACGATTGCTGCAGCAAGCTCATAATCACTTTTCTCAGAAACTTCATTACAGTTACATACACAAAAAGCAGTCTGATATCCAAAGTTGCCAAATTTTTTATTTCACTCAGGACATTCCAATTTTCAACGCTGACTCAGCGCTGATCTCAACGTTCATTAAAAATTGTTCCTTTTTTCAATGTTGAAGTTGTGCTGTTGTCAGTGCTGTCTCAACACACTCAGCTCTCAACAGACATGTTGACTGCTACTTTCCAATGAATTGTGGGTAATTGGTGTGACATTTGAATGGAATCCATCTTGCTGAGAATGCAATTATGGGAACTAAACACTTTGTACTTGAGTTGGAATGTTGTTGACATCAAATTGTTGACTTCAACACTCAACACTCGCGTTGAAAATTGGAATGTCCCAACTGATTTTCTCTAAAAATCATATTGGACGACTTCTGGCATTTTTACTTACACTTATTTTAATTTTTTTACATAGTAAGTTTATCTACAATCTACAATATTTCTATATAAATAATTATATTTTAGTTCATTTATGGCACAGTGCAGTCGGATGAACTGACCTTGTGGGTGGATCTGGCCTGCGGGCCATAGTTTAGTGACCCTTGCTCTGCTGTACACAGTTCAAAGAATTTCTCAAATGTGTAAGATTGGTCACTTGGTATGGAAAACCCTTACGTAATATAACCTTTATAGTTATATAAATCAAATACTATACTATAATATAATAGAAGGATTAGAAGTACGAAATAATCTAGTAATTTTAATATTTGTTGTTATTTTTTGCCTTGGTCAACGCCAGGCTCATATGCTAGTTAGATCAATATTTATAACAACTATTTAAAAATCAACTCAGCTCAATCTCATTAGTTTATTATAGAATTTGGATGAAAATCCCCAAAAAAATTGGGCAGTATTCTTTCAAGGAATTTTGCATTTCCAATGCTTTAATCAGCAATGGGACACGATTGTGTGTGGAAAGACATGAGCATGAAATCTAATGTTCATTCAAAAAAACTTGAAAGAGGAATGGTTACTGAATTTGTGACCATGGAAGTAACTTTACCATGCAATAAATGCCAATTTTGTTGACATAAAACAGGTCTTGAGTTGTCTATTTAAAAAAAAAAAATTGTCAACAAGCATGTCAAAATTAAGGTAAATACAGTAATATAATTAATAAAACAACTGTGTTCTTTATTAAATATTTGTGAAAACTATTTGCAATGGTTATTAATTAATGGTAGAGATTGTACTATATTAGAAAATTTAAATATATGTGAAATACCTTTGGTAAAACTACTCAAGTAATAAAATATTTTATATTGGTTCTATATTTATAAGATAAGTTATTAGACTTGCTTCATAATCTAGGTCAAGTAGATGCAAAACTAATGTATAAGGAAGAGTTTTGTTTTAGATTAGGTTAATGTCAAAGGATTGAAATCTTATTTCTAGACTAATGTTTGTGTAGGAATATATGCATATTTTCTTGCATTCTGCTTTCAATTTTCCAGATTTATTGAATAATATGATATTATATAATTGTTTTTATAAAGTATTGTAATTTTTGTATTATTAGAGACACTTTTTTTATATCCTATAAGCTTGAACAAATTGTATATTGTGAGGAATGAAATCAATTGTGAGAAATGTGAGATGTTCAATAGAATAGTGTCTTATAAGAAGAAAAATATGGTATATAATGTAATTATGATTTACTTTGTTTTATTTCTGTAAAATTTTGAAATATTGTATGCTCATGTATATAAAAATAAAAAAACAATATTTGTATACATTTATTTGAACTTTTTACAAGCAAATTTTTAAATTAAACTGGATTAAAAACAATTACATTCAAGATATTTATATATTAAGGAAAGCAAAACTTATTTTTTTAAAAATGTTTTTGGACTATTTTAGTTCAGCATTAGCAATTCAAATAGAAGTTCTAATACATAGTCTGGAAGCATTTATAAATGGAATGAACTTGGTTTCCTAAATTTAGCAGTTACTTTTCAAAATGGATAAATAAGGTACCAAGTTTTGCAAGTCTTTTTAAATAAATGAATTTATAAATAAGTGTTTTGTAATTAACATGCATAAAATAAAATAAAAACTGAAATTTTGTTATTTTGTGAACTGAAATTATGAAACATTGCTCCCAACTTTTAATACGCGTAGAAAAATTGGGCCTTCGGGAACTCATCTGATTGATAAATCATGATTGTCTTGTACAAGTAAATTATCAGTGTTTGTTTATAATTATAACGAACAAAAATCGTAGCATAATTTTAGTTTCAAATATTATGTTTTTATATTAATGTTGGCACAGTTAATAACTGTAATAAAATAGTAAATAATAAACAAACAACTTTACGAAAACCCGATACATTGTAATAATAAAGCCAATTACTGTTGTATGCCATCGGGCTATATAACGGCTATATTAATAATAAATTACCAAACAGTTTGACCTTAAGCATTTGATGTCTAACGCCTTTCTCTAGGGACAAATTGTTTTGGTGTGAATTTGCTCATTGGTTACAGCTATAGAGTATAGGGAAACTTTAATTATGGTCACCTGTATATTAGTATATACTTGAATATACATTGCATTTTTTTTCAAATTATAAAAGTTCAAGAAAGAAAGAAAGGACAAATGTTAATTAAATTTATTTTTAGCATGTATTACTTAAAAAATATTTATAATAATGTAAATTTTATTTTAATTTTCTGATATGATTTTACTGCAATCTACAAAGCAATGGTAGATTATACAATATTTATATGTAGGAGGAAAGTTACATTAACAGTTTACATATGAAAGGGATTACCTTGTTGAATGCTAATTTGTTTTTAAAGTTTCAGAGAATAAACACAAAATTACAAATTTTCTTTGTTGACAAAGTACACAAATGCTCATGCACTCACGCTCGCTCACCCATGCACTTGTACTCTCAATAAAACATTTTTCTCAGATAAATCAACAGAAAATTTTATTGTTTAGATTGTAGTATAGAACATTATTACACAATTGGCTTAAAAATAATCACTAAAATATATACAAAATATTACTAGATGCATATGATAATGATGATGATTTGTTGTTACCATTGTTGTTTTTTAAATAGTCAAGCAATAAAATTTAGAAAATTAGAAAATTGAAGGCTAATACAGAAACATTTCAAACTCATCTATGTATCTATTCTGACCATCCAAATGCAATGCTAACAGAGTCGGCCTTTCTTTACAAGCTCTTCTCTGCCCACACATATAAACTTCTAAAATGTTTAAGTATCTTTGGCATTGGATACTTGTACAAATTCCTCTTGTAAAAAATTATTTTTTAAAATTCAGGACAGAATATATTATAGAATTGAGATGTACAGACAAGATTATATTGATACATACAATTCTGTTACATATCATTAGATCTTTGTTCCGCTCATTCGTCACAACTGTATATTACATTTACTTTTTATAAATATTTTATTCATTGAACAGTGAATTTGAATTTGTATTCTTATTTTTCTGTTTTTATATCAAAACTGATGAAGAATTATTAATGAATAAGTTTGAAAGCTTATTTATTAATAATGCTTTACTTTTGGTTGTCTTAATTATCAGTATTATAGTAATGCATTATTATAATTAATATAGCAAATTAATGCTAATGTAATGACATCTAAATTGAAATTTTGTTAATGATATTAGTTTTTTTGGCTGCTATATATAATGGGAAAAGTGTAGCGATTGGTCATAAAATTATTCTGAAGATTTTTACGTTCTTGGACTCAGGAACTCAAAATGTCAAGAAATGGAAAAAATTTGTTTACCCACTCTGAAGCTTAATAACTTTGTTGAAAATTTTTTAAATTTTGCGGGGAAGTTTGCATATTAGGGAATTGATGCAATTAAATTTTGGTAGGTAAAAGTCGAGGAGGTGGGGAGATAGAGGGGATCACGTGTAGTATCTCTAGTGGGGTTTGACTAAATGAAGACGTTTCTTGTTATTAGAATTTACAATTTTTTATAAAACTCTTCTCCTCAAAATTAAGTTATTTGTCATTTTATAATAATTAATAAAATAAAAATGTTTTTAAAATAAAATTCTTAATAGATGGCACCACAAACAATTTAAATATTTTTGTGGAGAAAGTTATGCAGCTTGCTGATGGATTTTTTTAAAATCGCTTTTCTGTTTCAGTATTCAAATAATGTAATCATTTCTCTTTTTATTTCTCTTACAAGAAATCATATTATTAACACATAATTTTTGTATTTTTATGCAGTTTTTTTTAATATCAGAGTATAATTGACTTCTCTTTTAAGGCGTTCTTTTCTTGATTTAATATCTTTAACACATATTTGAAATGTTACTAAATAGGAATGGTCATGAAATAAAAATATAATAGATTATCTGATTGATTTCTTTTTTTCTTTCTCAACAGATTGAAAACTTTTGGCATTTCTCCCAAGAATGATCTCATTCTAATTTTTCTAAGATAAAAATACATGCTAACTGTGGTAAACGTGGAAGATTACATAAAAATTCAGTTGCATTTATTAAAATTGATGTACATTGTTGGATTCTTTAGGCATTTTGATATTTTATTAACGGGAATGCACTATAAAAAAAAAATATGTCGGCTGTGTGAAATTTGCTAGTAACCAGGGGTGAATTCTCTGAGCTTGCTTAGTATTTGCCGCATGCTTAATAGAAAGTTTTGACTGTCAATATACTTTTTATATGAGAACAAATATGCCAATAATAATTTATTCTAAGTTTAAACTCTCTTACCATTTGTTTTATCTTTTATATTGGCAGCTAGCGGCTAGCCGTTTTAAGTCGGTGTGATGCTTGCAGGAACTTGATTGCTTGCTCGTATGGAGGTTTGCTGCGGCAAACAAATGCGCATGCATGATGCCATTCGAAGCATTTAACACGGCCAGATTGTATCGAAAGCTTGTGGTACCCAGTCAGCACACATGTATTGTGTACAGAGCAGATCTACATAGGGACTAATATAGCTTAAGCTCTGATCCCCCCAGTGTCAAGGGCCAACAAAATTGAATTATCATCATAAATTTTTAATACTTTTTTATTATATTTCATGTGTAGATATAATTGGCTTTATAATAGTCCATACTTTTTTATTCACACTAAATAATGTTTCTGCCTATTGTTTAGTGCTAGAGATAGGCCTATCATTCTTATTATAACTTTCAGCGTGGCCAAAAATTTTGGTCAAGATTCGCCGGATTCGCCCCTGCTAGTAACGAATGTCATAAGCACTTTAAAAGAACTTTTAGTTGTTAGTCTTTCAATGTTTCATAGTGGTTCCAAAGTACTTTTTATAAATTGGAACATCAAATGAATCAAAAGAAATATTGTGAAATTTTTTGGCATTTGCAGCTGGAAACTTTTAACAGTATTTAGTATTTTTGTCTGTAAAAGATGGAGAGAATGAAGTTTGATCTCTTGATGAATGAAAGAAATTGTTTCTCTATTGTCTATCGAAATTTTTGAAAATTATTTATAAATTATTTAGAAAGAGTTAATTGCATTGAAAGAGTTATCATAAAATATCAAAAAATTAAAAATTAGTTATATATTTCTACGAATGATTTCACATAAAATAGTTTATATACTAGTTTTTACCCACTGTACACAGATATAAAGTCTTCTATATGTAGATTTAGAAGCTGACATTTCCTGTCACATTTTTCCCAGGCAATTTGCTCTTGACAATTGTTTCCTAGTAATTTTTCCTCTGTCATTTTCTCCAATAGTTCTTCCTTGGACATTTCCAGATGTTTCTTCTCAAGACATTTTTTCTTTGGATATTTCTTTATCAGACATTTTTTTCCTGGACTCCGCTTTCCTGTTATTTCCTATTTAGCCAAACAGTCTGAACAGTTCTTTCCTAAACAATTTTTCCACAGTTTTAAAAAATAATTTTTGCAATGTTTCTTTAGTCAATAGTTTTCATTATTATACTGGATACTTATGTCCAAGAATGTGGAGTCAGCAGTCAGCTTTTTAAAATTGGACTTTTGACTCCTGACTCAGATTCTGACTCTCCATCCTGCTTATGTCTGTATAATTATTCTGCAGGCAACTGTAAATTAAGACAAGTAAATTTCATGGAGATGAATTGCATAAACAACTTACAAATGTATTCTCTAGAAATGATATCATTTATGTTGAAATGAGTCATTTCATTAGTTTTATAAATATAGAGTTGTTTCAGTAGTAGTATGCAGAACCGTGCAAAGTATGATAAAGATAAAAATGTATCATATGTGGCAGATATAACTGAGTATTTAATTTTATTCTCTGATACTGGCTTTTGCCGACAATTTATTAATAAGAAAAACTAAACAAATAACTGTATGGAGAACTGTTTGGGGGAAGAATTGATCACCAGATTTACTGATAAAGAACTGGTCACTAGATTTACTGATATTATAAGTTTAGTTTCATAGTTTGGTTCCATCCAGTTATTAAAATTAATTTTCAACATAGATATTAGTATTTTATTCATTGTTAATGCACTTTATTCATAGAAATTTTGCATAGCATTGATGCATTGACCACATCATGAAAAAATTAATATGGGATTTTAAAGGTATTGCATTTAGTTTTTAATGAACAAACATTTTCAGTTTTATCAGCAACTATCATCAGACTTAAGTTTAGATGTTAAAGAACAAAAAAAATTCCAAGTTGTTGAATTAGTTAAATTCAAAATATGATAAAAATTAATGAATATAAAATAATAAAAATACAAGAAGCTTAATGAATATAAAAGTGAACGATTACTCAGTAAATAATAATTAAAATTAACAGTAACTTAACAAGTATAACAAATTTGTGTGTATGTAATTAAGAGTATATACAATGTGACTTATACATGTATAAAATACATCATGTATTGGATAGTGTTCACATCCCTATAACACAGGTACACTTGTGTCTGTATTTGTAAATTTCGATAATCTCTATATATTTGGCAAATGCAGGGTCATTGTTCTCTTTGATCCCAATGGGACAACGGGTCTTCATCTCATGAAGCCATGTTGTCCCATTGGGATGCAAAGGCTGTTAGTATGGTTGAAAAGTTTATTCTCATGTCATATTGATGATGATTTATTCTATTAAGGAGCCGTCATGAATAAATGCCAATTGGCAGTTGATTTTATATTTATTGTTTTTGGTAAATAGTGGGATTCCTTTTGAGTATGATGCCATACACTTCCTTATTGGTTATGCTGTTGTATATATTTAGCATAGAAGTATAGCTTTACTGGGTACTCGAAACATTTATCCAGGCAAAGAATTATTATAAGAGGAAATTAAACTATATTGTATTTGTAGGAAATGATTTTTCTCTATGTTATTAATTTTTGCAAGTTCTTGGATGATATGTAGAATGTTAGAGCAATGCCTGCCACACCTAACAAAATTGTGAAGGTGGAGATTTTGCATTTGAAAAGGATTTCTAGATATTTTCAAGAACAAAAGCATAACATTAAACCTAATGAGTGCTGCTTATGTAGCTGAGAATGTTTGTTCATTACAGTTATAGAATTTTCAATATAAAAATCTTTATAAAGATTATTTCAAATGTTTTAGTATACTTAAGTAATATCCATTTACTTCTAAGATTTTTGAAGTATATAAATATAAATTTGAAAAATAGAAGATTTCTGGATTTAAATTCTAAATTTTTTAAAAATATTTTCCAATTGAATACAATTTCCATTTTAATCTTTATTTTTGGCAATTTGCCTGAAGTAAATTCTAAATTTGTGATCTTAGTATTGATTACATTTTATATTAACTACTAGTCATTATGTGGATTTCTTGTTAAACTTCATAAAATAAAAAAAGCTGAAAAGGTTACTGGAATAAAAATATTCTAATCAATGTAATAATTACAAAAAATTATCTTTTTTAATTCATTTGTGTTTTCTGATGTGAAATTATTGAGAAAAGTGAAAATTTGCATATTAAAAATACTTTTGTAAACTGAAGTATACAGTAATTAACAAATGATGATGAATATCAAAACAAATTCTTTGGAAGAATTTAATTTTAATCCTCTTCATTCAAAGGATTTTTGTTGGAAATTGGTCCCCTCACATTTTCTTACCATTTCAAGTAATCAAGTCTAAAACAGTCACACTCCACACACACGTGGACATGTGTGTGTGGAGTGTGACTGTGGAGGGTATCTGGACACTCATGTCATAGTATCTTTATAATTAGATAGAGTACATATGGTGATCAGCACCGTAACTAGCCTTTTATGCGCCCGGTGCGAGCTTCTTTAACTATGCCCCAAGACTATGACCCAAAACTTGGTCCAGGTCATTTCTGCGCCCTGTGCCTGTGCACTGCCCTAGTTATTATTGGCACTAAAGCAGATGCACTATCGGCAGTGCACGCCCTGTGCCTGTGCACTGCCGATAGTGCATCTGCTTTAGCAATAATTAAATGCACCAAATTAAATCCAATTTCTACAAAAATTAAAGATCAAATAACTGGTGTTCACACCATAAACCAATTACCTACAAACTTACGAACTACGGCACATATAACAATAACTCTATACGATTAACGAAGCCATAGTGTATGTAAGTGGAGGGCCTTCAACTCGTATATATATGTATATACTCGTAATGCCTCTGCACATCATGGTACTTCGGACCTAACAGTATTTAATAAATTCTGGGTACTCAGTATGTAACTTTTAAGACTCTCTGTGATTGTCATTGCTTTGATCGGTGTTGTGGTCTTGATGTACAGCAAATTATTGTGACAGCGTAACTTCAAAACTACGATACACTGTTATTGATTTCAATAATCGGTTAATCCATGATTAGAGGAATTTTGGAGAAATTTTCTCACAACATATTAATGGTGTTTTGTTGAGTTATTGTTGGTGGGGCTGGAAGGACAGAAATTCTAGAAGGTGACTTTCTGAAAAACTATGAACTCGTCGATCTGTGAAACTCTTTCAAGATTCATCCCGGTGATTTTGCGTGGCGAACTTATCGATTGTGACTCTCCCAGGATCATACTCGAGGATCATCAGGTGGATGGGAAGGGGTGCCGTAGAGACTGAATAAGAATGCTGTTCAGAACTCTCCAATCGAACTGTTGTTGATCAGCTTGTGGACTGCAAGGAGTGTCTTGTGATTTGAAGATCAATGAGGATCTTCAGGCAAATTGGAATGAGTGTTAAATGAATATGAACTGTTATATTCACTCTCTCATATCCGAATATTAACTGTCATATTATTCTCTCTAATATAAATTTTTATTATAGAATTTTAAAATTAAAATTAAATAAAACAAATTATACAAACTGCAATTTTATATATGTGAATATAAATAATCATAAATGTTATTGTTATTCTTAAACTTATAGCATTCATTACAATTGTATTAAAAAAATTGTTTATATTTTGTTAACTAAATAACTATGTTTCACCTCACATATATATGTTATTTAAATACTTAAAGACATTGTTAGAAAACTTATATATGTATATATAAATATTAATATTTATTGATACAAAAAGAAATGTCACAAATAATTTATAATATTGTTATATCACAAACTATTTTACTAATTAATAATGTCTTCATCTTTATTCTAGAATAATCCTAAACTTTAATTGAAAACTTTAATTAAAAACTCATGATTTGTTATTAAATAATTGTTGAATATAGTTACAAATATAACTAATCCGGTTATGCCTATGCGGTACCGGAAATGTACGTTTTATATGTACCTAAATAAAAGATTGTGTGTGTGTGTGCCCTAGTTACGGCACTGATGGTGATATGATATAATTATCAATGTTATGTAGATCATCCTCTGGGAACATTGTATAGATCAGTAGTCGATGGCCTGTACAGTAGATTGGTATTAATTCTTTGATCACTGTTTTGACTAGCACTAGTTAAACAATATTTACGTATGTGTATATTTTTTGAATTTCTGCTGATTTAGATTCCACAAATTTTGTCTGTTTTACTTTGTGATGGCAATCTTTACAAACTTGTATGTCAAAATTTGAGATATTATATTGAAGTTTATGCATTATATATAAGAAGAGTACCGAAATTTAATAAAAGATGTTTCTGAAAATACATGAAATATAAAGTGGCGTAGTTATTCAACCCATGTATTAAATACTATTAAACGTTATGTAGCATATACAGTGGGTGATCGGTTAACGAACAAATCGGATAACGAACACTTTCGCGAAAGATTTTTATGTTTGGACAACGAACACATGATCGGATAACGAACACCCCACAGAACAAACACAAGAAGAAGCGACGTAAAATAATGAATACCGATTGGTCTTCCCTTGTCTTCGGGCAACAATTCGAAACTTTTCGGAGTGTGGGAGACGTCGACATCGACGCTCAAGCCGATCGGATAGTATTCCTCCGAACTTTGAAATCCTCCCTTGTAATTCCAGCCTTTTATTTTTCTGACAAAACAATTCTTTTGTGTATTCGCGAGACTGTCGGGTAGGCACTCGTTAAGTTTTGCGTCTGTTTTTCTTTTCGAAAGATGAGAGTATAATAGCAAAGGTAGAGAGTGGACAGAAGATACCTAATGTTGCTGGGCAATATGGAATAAACAGGTCTACAGTAGGCCTCAGTTCAATCTTATTTAAGAAAAATGCTGTATAATCAAAAAGACTCCAGCAGCTAAAGCAGTAACAAAAATCACTTCTGAGAAATAAAGAACATCGAAGAGTTCGTAATGGAACCTGAAACGGATCTGACGACAGAAGAACGCCTAGAACTTTTGAATGAAGAACACCAAGAAACTCGGCAAGATATGTTTTCTTCTGAAAAAGAGGATTAATGTCGATATCTGTTATTAAAGATCCTTTGTAGAAGTGGGAGGATGTCAGAACAACGGTCTTAGAATGGCATCCAAACCATGTTGAGGCTTGGGGACCTCTACAATTACAATGCTATTAATTACTTACGAAAAATCGTGAAGAAGAGAGAAAAGCAATCGACATTAGACAGATTCTTTAACCCTTTCATACGGAAAAAACATGACTAATAAAAACACAACACTGTGTATGTATGTAGTTTTATTAACTTATTACATATAAATAAACATAGTAAGAAGGTATATATTTTTTATTTTTTAAGGTCTCCAGAACGAATTAATTAAATTTCCATTAAAACCTACGGTAAATTGATAATCGGTTAACGAACAATTCAGATAGCGAACAAAATCTTGGAACGGATTATGTTCGTTAACCGATCACCCACTGTATATATATATATTATATACTACATAATGCAAACAGATTATTTTGTATTATAATACGTTATGTTGTAAATTAAACACTATAATACAAAATGAAATAATTTCGTTCATTAAAAAATTTAGTAACAAGCAAAATTTGTGTATTTATTATGTAATTCTTTTTCTGCTGCAATCTTTAAGATTATTTTTATAGAAATCATGTAATTAGTGTATTTCAATGTTTTGCAAGCAGTCTTGTTTATCAACTAATCTATTTCCTGTTGTTTAAAGTTGGAAGGAGAATATAAACCAAGCAGTTTTCTTCATATTGTCCGATTTGGCATTACCAAGTCACAATATCAGTTTATTGCTAACCTTACACCGGTACACTGCTTGCAACAAAGTGATATATTTATGTATGTCATTGATCTAGCTTATTATATAAAGACTTTTTTTAATCCAACCTGGGATTGAATCCAGTTGGGTTGAAAACCCCAGGAATTTTTGGGGGTAATCTGTCCCACAAAAATTGTCTACATAAACCATTTTCAGTGTTTCTTTAAATCAAAGCTTTGAACTTTCATTTTACTTGCCTGCTTCAAGTTTTTATAATTGCATATTTTAAATCCGTTCCATCTTACCCACTCGATCATCTGACCATCAATAGTTTTAATTTAAAGGAGTATTACTACAGTTGTGAAATTTAATGAAATAAATTTTTTATCACTTAATTTCTTAAATATAACATGACAAAATGACTTTTTAAAATCAATCTTCTGGTTTCATTCACAGTGATAATTGGATTTTTCCCAATAATTTTTTTTAATAATAATTTATTGTTAAGTTACACTTCATTGTAGTTAAGCAATAGTATATACTTATACAGAATATTTTTTAAATATATAAAATCTCTGATTTATGTAGCCCTTTAACAAATTCTTATTTATTTTTGTAATACATAATATCATTAAAGTTTGAGTTACACAAATTGCTTGCATGTGTATTGATTAAAAACACATTAGCTGTCTGTGTGTTTCTGTAATGAAAATAAGAATGTTAATTAAACATTAACAGATTAAGATAAAAATCCATTTAATTTCTTAACTTAAAAGCATTGGTGGTGCCCAAACTTTTTGATTGGTGGGCCAAATTGCACATAAGTGGTAGGAGACCGCAAATGTCCTGTATATTCCATATGTCATGTATACAAAAAAACGTGTTCTAATTCTATCATTTATTGATAATGTGGCGAATATGTTTGTGGGCAGGATTTGGCCTGAGGCCGTAGTTTGGGCACCATTGGTTTAAACTGTTAAGAAAGTTAATCATAACAGTTTTTGAACTTATGATAAGTATTCTTCACGTTTTAACATTGAAACATTGAGTGATAAAGCTGAAATATTTTCTTGCTCAAGGTTTCATTTAATATCTAAAATACTTAAAATCGTAAGGACAGTTTTTCCTGTCATGGGGGAAAAACAGAAATGGCAGCACTGTGAATTGATGAATTGTCACACAATTTTTATATTGGGAACAAGGAGATGGGGACCAGGGGCTGTCAAAAGTTAGTTTACGTTAGATTAGGGTAGGGTCCTGCCACCAGGTGTGTTTTGTCGGACACACCGCCGATTCAGTCAAAACCTGATAGTTAAGGCGCGAGGGTAAGAGTCACTCTGAAGTCCGGGAATGAGTCTCTCAGGAGGATGAATGCAAAGTCAAATACAAATAACAAGAGTTCATTATCAAAAATTAAGTTCTGGATAACATTCTTAAAATCCGATTCAAGAAATTGCCTATTTCTATCTATAAAATGAGGGGGCTTCCTAATGGGGGTATCCAAACTACAACATACTAGGAAAAAGAGAGCTGTCTCCTGATCTAGTTCTTTCTTCCCTTTGTTTTGGTCCTTCACTGATGTCTGCAGGTAAATGGCGTTTGCTTCTAGTCGAAATTTCCTTGCAATTATGGCGGGATGGGTCCACTTATGTCTACTGTTGGTGTCCGCCGTTGATACCTTCCTTATATGGGATGGTTCTTTGAGAGTCTGGAGAGGCTGGTACTCTCTACCGTTGTCTACCAAGGAGCTCTGTCTATGCTTGGATTTCTGCCTCTTTTATACTCTTTTCAGTGCAGGAGAGTTATGATATGGCTTACTATCGTATTAGTTTGACTTTTGAACTGAGTCATTACAGAAGCAAAACTGTCATCACTTACAAATCCCATCATTATTCATCGATTGTTTTGGTTACTGTTGTGCCTTGAAACGATGTTCGATCTCTGCTATGATCAGCGGGGGGCATGAAGTGGTGTTTTTCCCACTTTCTTTAAGTTTTATTCTTTTACAAATTTATTTAATTATTTAATTGTCCTCTCATTCTTTTCCTCGCATGTTGTGAGATTTATTGCTGTTAATTTATAAACTTCTTATTCTAAATTGTTTCTTTAAATCATTCTAAAAGTTGATATTATTGGAAATTTCTGTAGGGAAGTCCCTAGAATCGGAAAATAGGCAAATTTCCTGTTACACTTTGATCCACATATAAACAATCTCGATATCTTCAAGATGTGGGTTCAAAAGAAAAAGAATATAAAATAAACACAAAGTTTAAAATACAATAAAATGTCTAACTAATTAATTAAAGTGACAACAAAGTGGCTAAACTAAGATTATTACAGATAACGTAAATACGTAAATAACAAATTCACAAATACATACACACATATATATATATATATATATACAAATATTATTGATATATATATATCAATAATTTTTAGTGGGGGGAAATGGTGGTCTTCACAATTGCAATAAAAGTTAGAATGGATTAAAGTGGTTAGACTTTATTGTTTTTTCTTTTAAAACTGTTTGAGAATTTCTCTGTATTTTGTGTGCACTTTGAATTAAAAATTTATATGCTAGTTTATAATGTTAGAAGTGCAAATTAAAAATTTCAATTTAAATGAAAGAAAATAGATTATGAATTCAATTATGAAGATAAATTCTCCTGAAAGTAGGAAGAAATATGTTAACAAGTTTTGTGATTTCAAACAGGCCGTAAAATAAATATATAAAAATGTTTAATCAAGTGGAAATAATGTTTTTTACTAGTTAAAATGTTCACAAATATTCGTAAAGTGTACAAAATAATTGTGCGATAAGCTAAAAGTGTTGTTCTAAACTTTAATCATTGTTTAAGGATTTAAAATAAATGTAACTAATCATTTATCTATTGTCTATTATTTTGCTGTTAATTATAATAGAATCTCAATTAGCTGATCTTCATTGATTTGACACATTTTTCTAATTTAAAATAAGGAATTAGTAATTAGGGGGAAAAAAAGAGGATATTGTCATTATAAATTTATTGTAAATTCTTCTAGATTGTCAAAAAAATTTTGAATGAACTTCATTAATCAGTGACTATTTAAATATACAGGGTCTTCCAAAAACAATGGCACCATTTTAGATTATTGTAATTATTATCTGAGAATATTTTAATGTACATTAGAACATTGGAAAACTGTTCCAATTTCGCATTTTCTCATTAGTTTCTCAATGTGTACACCTCGTGACATGGCACACATTAAACTAAAATTTTTCTTATACTTGTTATGGCATATCTCTTGTCACTCCTCCCACAACAGCCACAGTTATGACTTCTGCTGATTATGTACAGTATGTTGCACAATGACAAGTGATTCAGACTTTATGAATTGCAGAACACAGAATGTCTTTCCTATTGCGGACTCGCATTTTTATTTATGGCACTTCTAGATTTCATTGTATGGAATGAGAAGTCAATGCAATATAAAGTAATATGGTGTTTTTGCTATTATTTCTTGGTATTTTTATTAAATTTTATTCCATGTGAATATGCATTTTCCAAATTATTGTGATTCTCTTATTAGTTATAACTTTCTATGATGTATATAATGTTAACAATGGGTACATTCCTATATATATCAGTCTCAGCCATAATGGATGCACTGGTGAATGATTTATAAAATTTTACTAGAATGTCTGGCAACCTAACTAGATGGCAGAAACAGTGCTACATTGGAATTTGCAGACTTATTTTGTTAAAATAACTGTGGTAGCAGCCATATTGCTTCATTAGAGCTCACTGTATCCACAGCCCGACATGCTCAATGTGTTTCAGTCACTGCACCGATGAACTTGGTATATATCAGAACACAGTAACATTGCTGCAGTTCACCACAGTACATTGCATGCAGTTCATCACAGTGCTGTTTGATGTATACTGGAATGTACCCAATGTTATGCAGCTTTCTATTCTTTGCAAGTCCTTAAAAGTTTTAGAGCATTACTCAATTTTCAAATACATTTTATTTTTAATTAATATTTTATGTTATTATTATTATTATTATTATTATATATGAGTAGTAAAAATCAATAAAGAAATAAAACAAGACATGGCACATATGTAAATGTTTTAACTAATGTTTTGATTTTATAATTGATTTGTATGAAACATTTATATAATACTTTTTGGACTATCCCTTCTATATATTAATTATTTTAGTTCTATTTATAATTCTGTTTACTTCTGGATAATTGAATTAGTTTTAATTAGTTTAATTCTTTTAATTTCTGTGTTAATTAAGCACTAATACACATCATAGTTATGGCAATTTATTTTGATGTTATATTGATATTAAATTGAGATTTTACTTGGGTTTTTCCTTTGCAAAGTGCATAATTTGATCTGTACAGAAATGCTTTAAGAGTTAAATTAATAATACGGGAATGATTGAAAATTAAAGATCTTTTTAAATTATTTTTGTAAAGATTAAAGACCTAAAAATGATTTTTATTCTTTTTACAGAGGACGGAAGATGGCGCACAGTAGTTCGACGGTGCGCTTCCTCGTCTCCTCGAGGCGTGAACTGGGGATGTGACTGGGGTTACAAAGAAAATGGTGTGTACTGGGAAGAATGCTATTGTACGAAAGACGGCTGTAACGGCGCCGAATCAAGAACTGTCTCTCTCGGCGTCGTCTTGACTCTCTTGAGTGCATCCATTTTGGCGGCACTGTTTTCTGTATAGTATTCGGAACGACAAACTCAGATAAGTTAAATTTATACCGAATGTGAATATACAATCATAGTTTTAACAATTGTTTGAGAAGAATTTTATTTTTCAGTAAATTTATTTTTATATATTCAAAAGAAAAGTGAGGCATGTGACCTGTTAAAATGCAAGATCGGGTTTCGATCGAATGCAAAGATGTGATATTAGGATTTTGGTCAGATTTTGTGTGATCCGTTTGAAAATTATTATATATACAGTATATATTGTATGTGCATGTGTTTGTTATAGAATGTAAAGATAGTTCTATATAAGAACTTTCAAGAATTATGCAAGAATTGTTTCATTATTATTATTATTTTTTTTAATTATTATTAAAATATTATATTTAGAATGAAAAATTAAATTTTTCAGAAAAATTATGCATAATATTTTAGTCAGATTGAAAATATTTGTGAAAATCATTTTATTCTTTTGTCAAATCCATGACTTATTTAAAAAATATCATCATATAATTTATATATAATGATAAAAAAATATCTCACATTTCATACATTGTTCATTCATTAATTATATATTATATTATATTATACATAAGCCTGCGTCAGTTTTCTTTTCGAAATTTTGTATTCCATTCCGTTGCAGTTAATTAGAAAATTATATGTTTCAAGTAGCGAAATTTGTTGTTAGTAGATTAAAAGGAAAGTTTTTACAGTTAAATGAAATGTAAACAAAAACATTCCACAATTATTTTTTCATTTTTTTTAAAGTAAATTTTAATAACAGATGTATTTGTATATGGAATCTGAAGGAAATTTATAATAAAATTTTTTGAATTTGATACAAATTGAGTATGAAAGATTTATTTAAAAAAATGCGTCAAGTTCCGGATTAGTTTGAGATTACAGTTGATAATTCGACCTACGACACTTATTCTATTAAACAAGGGAAACGTTCCGCTCAAATATCCAACCGTCTTCGGCTTAGAACTATCTTAGAAACAGGCGAGGAGTGGGACCGGACTTAGAAAACAACAGACTCTTCTCCTGTACTAAATATTGATACAAGTAAAAATTTGAAGTCCTTAGCTACATTGTCATAATTCCAGACCCTAACCTGACACTTGCTTAACTTATGTGCAAATCTGACTCCGGCCAGGAGCTTTGTTTAATGGGAAGACCTCTCCTTTTGGAGGAATTAAAGGCCACATATTGTATCTCAGTTTGTATTGGTATATACTTTCAAATAGAGCCCTTCACTGAAAAAAATAACAAAGAAGGCCTTTTTTTTTAAATGTATGCAAAAAATGAAAGAAAAACAAAATATCCAGAACTTATATTTATACAAAGGGCCTCATGCAACCCGAAGGCCCCTTGATGCAGAACTGAAGTATGGTAGAATTCAGATCTAATTGGTTATAAAATAATTAACCAGTGATTTATTTATAATTTAATAAATGAAATATTATTAATTATTCTATAATATATATATATATATATATATATATATATATATTTATTTAAAATTTAAACTTATAATAATAATAATATAATAAACTTTGCGTTAACCCACAATGGAAAAAAATAAATAAACCATACAGAATCGGTGACGTCAGGAAATCCAATATCGCTCGTGACGTCATCAATCGAAGGCACATCCGGGAATTTCGGGACGATCGAAGACACTTGGTGCAATCCGATTGCGCATGGCCGAGAAGCATTTCGACCCAAAGCTACAGAGCATGCCCACTGCCATAGGGTTTCTGCAGTGGTGCCAGTTTCGAGGCTTCAAGAAAGGGGAGAGAGATTTTTAAAAGGTTCTTTAAAAGAGAAAAGGAAGAGAGAAGACCTAACTCACATCACTGCCTAATTTCGTTGTATTTTTTCTTCTCTTTTTTTGGTGTTTTCAGTGTCCGATTTAGGGACTGGCCGTATCGGCTGGGATCATTTTTAAAATTCTACAATGTCCTCCTCGAACCATTTTTTGGCCTTCTGTGGTATAATCGTCCTAGCATTCGTCATTAAGGGAGGTAAGAGAATTCCTTCTATTATTTATTTTTATACAAAAATATATTTTTTTCTTTTTACAATTTCAAAAACGTTTTGAATTGATTTTTCTCTTTAAAAATCCTCCCCAGAAATTAATTTATCCGCCATTTTCTTTTTTTTTTTACTGTATTTAATTGTTTTTATGTTACACACAACACTGTATCGATTGTGTAGTGTTTTCTCTCGTGTTTTGGGTTCTAGAATTTGTGTAGAGCGGAATTATAGAAAATAAGTTTCTCGCTATAAGAAGGGGGAGGGGGGTCGAATTGGGAACTCCCGTTTGGCCTACTTTCATTCTGACGTCATGCCTCTAGCGGAAGACGAACGCATGAGAACCATTTTTACAATTGATCGAAGCGTTTTGGTTACGGTTCCTCATTATTTCTCGAACGCCATTCGTTAATTGTCGCCGTTTTTCTGCCCCCCCCCCGAATGGCCTCCCCGCTGTAGCCAAGACACTACGTTATTAAACGAACGAAGCAACAATTAAAACTGTGGCGGGGGGAGAGCAATTTTTAAAAGAAAAAAGTTGGATGAGAATTAATTAATTAACATTTTAATTTTAATTAAGTTATGCAAGTTTGATTTAAGGAATGTAATTAGTTTACGTCGTAAACGTTTTCTTAGTAACGCTATAACCGGGCTTTACTGTTGTATAGGAAAATTATTAGTTTATTTATAGACAGTATCGATCAATAATTTTTAAGTTCTAATTTCTGCTTAGAGGGGGTGGGATCGAAGTCGAATTATCCTTTCCATCCATTATTTACCTTTAGAATTAACCACTTTTTTCGCCTATCCACGCCTTGGTTTGGTTTATATTCTGTTCAATTGTTCGAAATAAGCTTTATTAAACCTTATTTTCCCTATAAATATCCACTGTAAATGTAATTGTCAATGTTTCCTGGGGGAAACTATGATTAAAAGTCAAACAGAAAGCATTAAAATGACCTTTACTTTCTTAATTTACATTATTATATTAGTTTTATTCCTAAATGCACTCTTAATACGTGTGTATCTGTATATAGGAATGTAGCAGAGGGCATGTCTGTGTGTTTATACAAATTCAAATACCTTCTATATTCTATGAATATAGTAGAGTGTATGTCTCTCTAAATTTAGTGGAAGGTATGTGAATTTGTATAGACAGACATACCCTCTACTACATTCATATATAAAGACAGAGTTTTATAGCTATGTGCACTTTTAATAAGTGTGTATCTGTGTATATGAATGTAGTAGAGGGTATGTTTTTTCTAAACAAATTCACATACCTTCCACTATATGTATACAGACATACTATCTACTATATTCATGTCTGTATGGATATAGTAGAGGGGTAAATTTACATATAATTAAAAAAACTATATGTGAGTTTTAATAGAATACAGACATGAGTATAGTAGAGGGTATGTCTGTATGTCTATACAAATTCACATATAGTTTATTAACTATATGTAAAATTTATCCCTCTGCTATATTTATACAGACATATCTACT
The DNA here is from genome assembly GCF_000671375.1 of Centruroides sculpturatus. NCBI lineage: Eukaryota > Metazoa > Arthropoda > Arachnida > Scorpiones > Buthidae > Centruroides > Centruroides sculpturatus. The sequence continues at coordinate 38,541 of NW_019384691.1, read as the reverse complement.
ACTGTATGCTTACAGAGACACAATCTACTATATTCACGTCTGTATGTCTATACAAATTCACGTCAAACTATAGTAATATGTTAATTTACTCTACTATATTCATACAGACATGAATAAGTAGAAGGTATGTCTGTATTCATATAGTAGAGGAGTAAATTTGTATAGACATACAGACACACACGCATTAAGAGGCTTCATATACAAAGATAGCGGTTACAGTCTTATAATTTCTTTTTTAATTTAATAAGAAATATAATTTATTACAACGTTAAAACGGGGTTATTTTACATTACAGATAATGTTCTCCCTTAGCAGAATAAATGAGGATGTTAGCAGAGATTAATTCCTAGTAAATATAATGTAAAAAAACCTTTTAAGTATCATATTCTGTCAAGGACTTATATTACACTTTATAATTCTTTTAATTATTTTAAAAATAATTTGCATAAAAGAGTATAAATTTTGTAATTCCATTCATTTATTAAACAGGGTGGCCCAAAAGTCGGTTAACCTACAATTGCAGACTGTGTTGATTTATGGCATTTGAAAGGGAGATTTATCTTGTATTTTTTTTCTAGACTTAAAGAATGTCTGGCCTAGTTTAAATTATTGAATTTTTTAAAAATTTTATTTTTAGTGTGTAGTTAAAAAAAACAGAAGTCTGGTACTCCCCCCTCTGTATGCGTAAAAATGTTAATTTATTGCCGTTTATTCTCGATGGTGCCTACAATTTGCATTTTAAATGCTAATTAAATCACTCTTGGGGTGGCCCAGAAGTCGGTCAACCCGAAAGAAACGCTTTAAAACTCGGTTAACGGACTTTCGGCCCACCCGCTTGTTATAACAGGAAGCGAATTTTAAATTGTAAGCGATTAAATTTTCTCGCTGGCCATTGGCTAATTAATTAACGAAAAGGAGGGCCCTCGATATAGAACCGATAACGCGAATTATCTAAATAAACGCATCCGTTTTATACGAGATTTAACCGGGGGGGGGAGTGCGGTGAAGCCAGTGTTTCCGCTCTACAACGGCATCCCGTATGTAACGTCGCGCGACAAATTACAACGTTTAAAAAAATCGCTCGCCGAGATTTTTAATAACTCGATAAAGAGGAATTTCATAATTAAAACCGGAATAAAATTCACCAAAAATTCCTCCCCTCCCCATCTCTGCGAGGTTCGATCGATAACCGCGTGTCTTTTACGTAATATTTTGAATACGTTATAAGCTTGGAAGCGTTCAATTATTGTCGCGAAAGTGTCGCAATTTATTGTCGAATGTGTCAAATTGCTGGTGTTCGTAGATACAAATTATTAAACGAGTCACTTCCTCTGTTTCGGGGAAACCAGGGGGACAGGAAACATAACTCCTCTCTTATTAAATGTTAAATTTAACCCCCGGTACTCTAATGGAGCCTAATTCGGTGGTAAGTTTTAACGCCTGCTTCTTTATGAATTCGAAATAAACGCTTAAAAATGAATAGCGAATACGAATATTACCGTATATAGCGAATACCACCCTCTTAAAGCGTCATCCTCGCCGAATTATCGTGACTTTCAAATCCCCAAACTCCTCTTTCCTACGTATAATTCTCATACTTCCGTTTAGCGCCACTAAACGAATAGGAATATTGCTGCCAACTCTCGATATAACGTATGCCTTCCTCGTAAAGCGCCATCCTTCCCTATTAATTAACATTAAATAGGCCCCTTCGGTACGCCACACTCGATTTAGTGCCGATTTCAGAAGCGAAACGAGCGGTTGCGTTAAATCGAAGTTTACTGTAGCCCTTCGCGCGTAGAGAGGCAAAGCAAACGAGCGATATAACGAGGTGATGTTGTGGAATACATCACGTTATTACGAATCTAGGGAGCACTCCCTGTTTTTAAAACTATATTCGGGAGGGGGATAGGTGATAATTAAAAGTAAACCCCGGATTAACACTCACCCGATTTTACGTTCGGATTAAAAGTGCCTTAAATACGAATTAATACGGTAATTAGAATAGTAAACGTCGTCGACGGATGATTTTAACGTGTAGTGCGTGTGTTTGTCTGAATGTATTTGGACAACTTGTTGATCGGAGGATCGTTTCTAGACGAAATTAATAACCTTACTAGGTAGCATCACGCCGTAGTTTCTCATGCGTGCGTTAAAGCGAGGGGAAGAAGACTGTTTCGTGTCCTCGTAAACACGTCTGCTATATCATATAATTAATTTTCTCACGCTTTTATATGGCGACGATACCCTTAAAACGGGAGTTTACCTATTCAAAAATCTCTCGAGCAGTTCGTTCCCGCATATAATGCTCTTCTATGGTTTCGGTTTATCCATGCGTGTCTGAATTTTTTAATACAGTTTTTTGGAAATTGGAGCTTCCCGCTAGGCATTTTACGGTATTCTTACGTATTTAATTCGTGTATTTTCGTCCGTTCGTCCGTTTGTCTGATCGCTCTTTCGTGATGAAACTCTTTAAAATCTTATTTTTAATGCTAAATAGTAATTTAGAGAGATCAATTAATCTACAATTCTATTTTTAGTATCGAAATTTTATTATGTTTTATGTTAAATGGCCTGTTCGTTTGTCTGTCTGTGTGTGCAATTAGGCGCATCTGTGCTGACGGACACTGACGACTTCATAAAAAATTGCCGCAGTAGAAGGTTCGTCTATATTATAAAAGCATGTATTATAATACAGTTGAACCTCCGAAAGTGGCCATTTTTTATGCTGCCGTCCGTATCGGTGACCGTTGTTCAGAGGTTTAACTGTATATATGTTTAATTGAAGCAAAACTCTTTATACAGTGTATACAGTGAAACCTTTGTAAACCGGACTCGTACGGCACCGAATATTTTTTCCGTTTCGAACAGGTTTTTTTTTAACACAGAAAATCGCTACGTTTAGGCCGATTTCCGTTTCATTAAAGTTCCGTTCCGGACAGGTTTTACGGTATATACAGGTGCCCTAAAGTCAGTTAACCGTTGTCAAATGTTTCTTGTTCTAAACTCAGTTTACTATTCAAATTTACAACTGTAATTGAAACGAGCACAACTCAGTCAACCGACTTTTGGACCACCCCACGAGTTTTACGTATTATAATTGATGAAAATTAAAAAAAAAAAATTTTTTTTCGTATAAATTATAAAATAATTTTAAAAAATTCGAGTATTTCTTCACATCGTCGATTAAATTTTAATAAAAATCGAATTATATCAAAATTAAAGCGGAAAAATCGCTATGTGTGGCATAGACTGACAGACAGGCCGACAAAGAACTCCATTATTGAGAAAAACAATGGTCGGTAATTAGATTTAATGGCATTAATATATTTAAGTGCTTTTCTCTGTAAGGCCTGACTTTATTAAATTTTTTTTTTATTTTAGTACAGAAAAAATTCAGGTTCGTTCGGAAATAGTGACACGACGTCAAATTAGAGATGATCTGCAAAAACGTTTGATAAATGGAGGGAGATTTTCGATCGGAGTAGAGCCATTAACGAAAATCTAATTTTTTTTTTATTATTGAATAATTTTATACGAAAAAAATTTAATTTTTCTTTTGTAAAAGTATTACTAGAGCGTATATTAAATTATACTGAGACGTACGTGTGATGAGAAGTGATGTGTTAACGATAAACATCGCTTCTTAACGTTCTTTTTGCGTGTGTTTAAAAGTGATTTCTTCACGTTCAATACACAGCTCAACAGTACAGTCGACCCCCCCTATAACACCGTTTTATATGAATTCCATGTAGTACGAGTCACTTAGATTTTACAAATACATGTGCCGGGCTGTGAACGGTTTACGTATTTGTAAAATCTAAGTGACTCGTACAACACGGAATTCATATAAAACGGAATAATCAACAGTGTTATAGGGGGGTCGACCTGTATATACACAGCGCGTGTACAAAATACAGTGCACACATTATCAAGAATATACACAAAATACACACATCAATATGCACACCTCAATAATAAACACACAGTACGCGCTACACAGCCTGACAGGTTCAAAACGTAGGCGTGTCCGACCGTACTTTCTTATAGTTTCTATTTTAAAATTTAATTTAGGAGAATAATTACGTTGTTTCATTTATTCGTCGTCTTAATTAAAAATTAAAAAAAAACCGCAGTTATTTTAAATTCTGTATTGATTTTATGCTATTTAAATTAATCTATGGTAGGTAGTATTTGCGGCGAAACAATCACGGGATGTAAATGCTCGAAAATGAGATTTTGATGCGGTAGTCTGTATGTTTGACCTCAGAAACTGTCGAGAATTTACTCTCCCTACGTAGAGATTTCGACAACATTCTGCTTTATTAAATAGCGGAGCCGTAAATAGAAACTGGGGGGTATACCGGCAGAGGATATAATTTTTGTTTTCTCGAAATCATTTGTCACATGGTAACTCGAAATCATTTGTTGAATGGTAACTTTGGATAAAGGTCAGTTCGCCGTCTTATGTCCCAGTGTATTCATTTCTGATGACTCTCTTGCGTCACAGCAGGTGCACACATAGTAGAGGGTGAGGGAGAAGGAACCCTTACCTGTTCTCCTCCAGATGGAGAGAGACGCTCCTCATTGATGGCTGCCGGTTGTTGTGGCGGCTCACGGGGTTGGCTGGGTGTCAGGATGTGGTACACACCACTCCACTGCTGCTCCTGTCAATCTCATGCACTGCTTCTCGGGTTTTCTTTCTATCCCATCTTGTCCTTCCTTTCTTTTTCCCTCTTCCGGAACTCTAGTGGCCAAATGGGTAAAACCACCGAACGTTTGCGCCTCAATGGCGGGCTAGCCACGTGCAGGGTTCCGTATTTTCTTCACGTGTTTAACACCTGAATAGGGGCCATTTTCCTACGAAAACTCTCTTCTTTTTTGTGGATCGTTGTTACGTTGCCTCATTCCATTAATTCTACGATTCTTCATCCTTGAGCTACGAGTGCATTTTTACAATGAGAGGAACACCTTACACTGCGTGGCACCCTTACAATGAGAGGAACACCTTACACTGTGTGGCACCTCCTTACAACGCGAGGAATCTCTTACACTGTGGCACCCCTTACAACGCGAGGAATCTCTTACACTGCGTGGCACTTATACAATCAGATAAACCCTTACACTACGTGGCATCCCTTACAACGCGAGGAATCTCTTACACTGCGTGGCACTTATACAATCAGATAAACCCTTACACTGCGTGGCACCCCTTACAACGCGAGGAATCTCTTACACTGCGTGGCACCTTTACCATGAGAGGAACCCCTTACACTACGTGGCACCGTTACAGTGAGAGGAACCACTTAAACTGCGTGACACCCCTTACAATGCGAGGCACCCTTTACATTGTCTTCTTCCACGTGAATTCACGTGGAAAAAGACAATGTAACTTATGTAAGAGATGCCTCATGTTCGTGAATTTACGATAAAATTCACGAATAATTTTGAAAATTATACCATTGGCCTTCGTTATTTTGGGATGGAAAGGAGGAATTAGCGCGTTGAGAATTCCACGGCAAAAATTCGCGGAAAACTTTATAAATTTAACACATTATTGCGAAAGTAAAATTTATTGGGACTTTATTCTTGCACAGGAGAAAGTGGAATTAAATCACTTTTATTACATTGATGCAGACAGCAGAATGCAACCAAGTAAGACAAGTACTCTGCTCCTCCGCTGGCATTTAGCCAAAAACTTTTCTATTATTTTTATGGACCGGGTCCTTAAATATCTTGGATGTTTGCAAAGGATCTCTAAAAATTAAGAAGTCAGTTGGGGTAATAAAACAGTGGTAAGGCGTGACATTTTCTTAGTTTATTCCATGTACTAGCCTCTGATCGAGTGTGGCGCTAAAACGAGGCATCTGAAACGGTAAGCATTGCGCGTAATAGCGAGGTCTGTCTACACGCAGTGCCAATTATTTGACTTTGGGATAATGCTTGCAATGCGGAATCCTGTGTGTACTAAAGAGTTTTCTTAATATAGGTCACGAGCCGTTACTAGGGCGCTAAATCGAGGTTCCACTATATTGATGAATTTTTCTCGTTTATAGTGGTTTTCTTGTATTTTATTCATTTTTTTTTCTAATCTGATAAGACAAAGTTTAGTGATTTCATTGGTTTTTTCAGGCCCACACCAAGTGTTGTGTTACGAATCTTTACCGCGTAACTAGTCCAAAAACTAAACTAAATATCCAATCAGGATTCCGGACACGGAGAGAGGGCCCCAAAAATGTAATTTCTACTCAAATAAGTAGGGGGAGAAGTCTGCTTTTCTTAATTTACTTCACGAGTTTAATGGCTTCGGAGCGAGCAATGGGGGCCCCACCTTACGCCACTTTCAATATCCTTAAAATACAGACGAGGGCCCTTTTCGAGACCAGCTCTAAGTCGCGCTAGGCCTCAACTAAGCGCGAGATCTTGCCAGAACGAAGAGATTGAAAATCCACGATGTCGGCTCTTTACAATAGATCTTAACTACAGGACGACCGATTTCCTCGTGTAAAATGCGATGTGAAAGAGTCGTAGGGCATAAAGAAATCCTTTTCACTAATTTATGCCCTTTTACGAGAGCGTCATCGATTTGTCAAAGTGAGTCATTTAGCGTTGTTAACAATATACTGCAAGATCGATAGGAGCTTTCCATTATGACGTTTTAAGGGTAGTTAAGTGATTCTGATGAGGGAATTTACTTATGGTTCGAGTCACGTAGTGGCTGTTTGATAATGTATTCTGGTGTAATATTATATTCTTCCGTGGCACTTGACATTTGAAGTAAAGGAAGAGGCTCATAAGATAGTCCAATACATAAATACGTAATGAGGTAGACCAATGAAGAAAGCGTTTTATATCGATTTTTTTTCCGACTACGTTCTTAAATTACGTAATAGTTCGATTGTTATATGAAATTTAAATAAAAATGTTAGTGTTAATTATTCTATTCTTCCCGCAAATAACGATTTTATTCGCCGCGTATAACATCAGTTGTGTGTATAATAGATAACAGAAATTCCCGTGTTGTAATTATAAAGTAGTATTCTTTATGGAATATTTAAAATCCACGACGTAAATTTTGACGTTATATCCGGGTTTATTAATTTTTTTTTTTAATTACACAGGAAGCGATGTGTCCGGTTTTAGCCGGACACGTCGCTTCTAGTGTGATGATGATGTGGATTTTTTTTAGAGAAATCCATTAAGAAATTATGAATTTGTAGTCAGGTATAAAGGACAATTGCCTCCCCCTTTTAGTCTCGATATAACGGACAAATAGGGAGAGTTATATCCGTTATATTTGAAAATTAAGTACAGAACGAACTTTATATAGGATACAATACTCAAGACAGCTTATACAGTGGAAAATATGAGGGAAACAAACATCACACTACCAAGAAGAAACTGAAATAACGCACTATCTAGCGCGCACACCCCCGCAATAACGCATTCCGATATTCTCAAGTGCTGTACTTCCCTATATACGCTTCCAGAACGATCAGATTTGATTCTTTGCTTCTCAAGTACGTTATACAGGGGGTTTGTAAGATGGAGATTCAGTAGAACTGAACTTAGGGGGTGGATCATCTATTAATACGTTACTTCTATGTCGATCGTTGGGTGCTCTGCAGGAAACACAGTTCTACAGGAGGCACACGAATTAATGGCGAGGAACGATCATAATTATACACGAACAATTAAAGTTAATAGTCTAGTGGAAAGAGGACCTCCACTATGTTATTAGAAATATTAAAAATTGAAAAATAACGTAATATTTTATTTTCTACGAGGCTTCAAAGTTTAACGCTAAATGTCTATGGAAAAAAACGGCGTGCAAACGGAACACTCAAAGCGCCATCTGCTTAATTTTGACAAAAAATAAATAAATAAATAATCCGCTCGCATTATTTAAACTTACAATACATTTACCGTCGATTATTTTTTAATGAAAAATTTTTAATATCTGGATTATATAACTGTAAATAATAAGTAAAATTAGTATTGTTTGCATTGAATGTATTTACATTATAATTTTCAAAATTTGCAGAAAATGTAACTAAGCGTGAAAAATGGCGGAGTTGAACCGCCGAAGGCATTGAAGAACGGACATGTTTTTAATGTATATTTAAATAATAAAATTTAAATTTAGAAAATTTTATTCTAGATAACAGCTCCGAGGGATTAGTGTTGTTATATTTTAGCGATTTAACTCAAATTATATTTGTGAGAACGTCAGAAAAGTATAAAAGTTTCGAGAGCGCTCCATCAATTTTCAAAGGAAGCATTCCGCTTACTAAGCTTTTACTTGAAATTTCTAAAATTTTATTTATGGCATGTGTTAAATACACATTTATCGGCAACTCTGATAAGAGTATTTAATTATCTGAATAATTTTTTTCCCATTACGAATGCTCTTAATGGTGAGTAAATGTGATGAAAGTCGAGATGTAATTTTTGACAGTTATTGAACGTTGTTTTTTTTTTCTGTATTTCAAAATAAAAATTAGCGATGAAAGCTCTTAAATACTCCAGGTAGAAGGGCCTCTTCTTATTTATCGTCTAATACCTAAATAGGGGCTAGTTTTCCCATAGAAAGTCCTCTTTGCAGATTGGTCGCATGTTGCAGTTACCATATCTCAATACTCGAGCAATTCAAACCTGTACGGTCAATGCAAAACGGCGTTGTTACTGGTAATAAAATGGCCTTTGTTCTGCGGTGGCCGTTGTTCACAGGTTTATTTTGTACGCACTAGAAACTTCCCCGAAAAAAATGGCCGTCGTGTAGAGGTGGAAGTTATTGGAGGTTCGACTGTATCGTATCACAGAAATTGGCAAACAGCTTGATGAAATAAAATATAATTGAATATTGAGTTTCTGTGAAAGAAAATTCAATTGTTTTTTTATTTATTTTATTTTATTTTATCGAATTTTGTGAAATTTGTTTCATGAATGAATAAAAAGAATGGAAAATAGATTCTTTTACAGTTCGAAGGAATAACACTACCAACACACGGTGATTGAATATCCATCTGTAAATTCTATTTTAATGAAATTTAATTAATTACGATAATGAATTTCATGAAACTAATCTTTGTCTGCTTAGATTATTCACTGAAATTGATCTTTAATACAACGTACATTTCTTTATTATACTGTTGATACATTGTTACAGTATTAAAATACAGTAGGACTCCGCCATGTGCGGTTTCGGGACATTGGCAAACCCGAAAAAAATGGAAAATTTCGTAAAATTTCGCGCTTAATCCGTGCCATTTTTTAGGGTGCATAAAGTCTCGCAGGATCTCTCTCAATCACGTTTATTCTCGTTCTGGAAAAGACTCATTTCTTTGTTTTATTTCAAACACTAAGGCTCGTATCAGAGTTCTCGCTTACAAAATTGCTTCCGAAAAAATTTTTAGTATAATCTTGAAAATTTTTCGAGATTTTTGTGAAATTTTTAAATGAGGTTTAATAAGTATGCATTAATTTTGGACCCACCAGTGGCCAAGCGGTTCTGTTCCCTGAACACTGAGTTGGGTCGTTGATTCTCACCTCGCTAGGACGGGCTGGCCACGTGGAGTTTTCCGGGTTTTCTCCACGTTTGTAACGCCTGAATAGGGGCCAGTTACTCTTAAAAAGGCCTCCCGGAAGGCATCCTTTCCTAGGCAGATCGCCCAAGTGTTGCGTTGCCATAACTTAACAAAACAAACAAACATTAATTCTGCCCACCAACTGTAATCGTTCGAATCTGATCCTCCTGATATTCAAATTTACCAGCCATGAACTTACCGGTATAAGGTGCATTCTTTCGTCAGAATAGTTTACGCCATTACGTCAATTTGACGTCATTTTACGTTTCCACGTAAAAAAAAACCAAAGGAGTACAGGCTCTTACGTCAAAATGACGTAAGAGCCTGCACTATTCAGACAAAACGAATATGCCTTTAGTTTCGTTCGGTCTGGGTCACAAAATTGCCAATATTAGCACTGAAGACACAAGCGCGGTTTACCGATGGAACTTAAATTGACTGGATTTAAACGACTCGCCAATAAAAGAGCGGTCTTCTACCCGTGTGACGTTAGCCTTGCCCATCTGTGACAGAAAATATGAGGTTTACTACATGCTCTGTAGTGTGTTAGTGTCTGTCTTCAGCAAATAAAATCGATTCTAGCTTGGGATAGACTCCATCTTCCTCCCGCGCGTTTCTGAAAGGATGCTAACAATATAAACACCGAAAAATCCGAGTGGGCGATCCAATGAAATAATTAATAGACGTTGTAACAGTTAAATTGATGATTAATGAAGTGAATAAAGTAACACAATGCAGTGTCAGGAAGTACAATCGATATTGCTTATTAACACCAGATGCCACTCGGTGTTAAGTTGCTAAAGGATCGTCATCGATATACAACATTTGATGTGTGAAACCGTGCATTCTCCCAGGGCCTCGCCCTTAGTAGACATTTAGAAGGCCCCGCGGCATTTTAAAGGGCCTCACATTTATATTTTACACCGGGTTGCGCGTTTATGACGTATAGAATTTCGAATAACATAGCAAATATTAGTTATCGATGGCAATTATCTTGCACTTCTCCGAAGGCTAACATAAATCGATATATCGAATACTGTACTCGATATTAGGAATATTTTTTTTTTTAGTATTAAGCATATTTTAAATTCGGGCGTTCAGAAAATCTTTCTGCAGTGGGTGTTGCAAGGTTGTGGTTACCCCTTTTCAGCTCATTGATTGGCTTCAGGCAGTACTGTGTTTGCTCCACTACCGTGTCTAATGCGTTTTTTTTTTTTTACAAGTGCACGGTGTCCTGGTTCTGTGTAATCTACAATATCCACTGCGGACAGACATCCGCAGTGAGCATTGTAGTGGGTTTCTGAACACCCAGTTTATACGTGTATTTATTACTGTATTAAGTACACTTAATCGGGAGTTTTTAAGACAGCACGGGTCCTGAAATTTAGTATTTTACAAAGAGGCCCGCAATATTTTGTGTTTTATGTAAGAAACACGACACGAAAGTGAGGTAAATTAATATCGGATGGAACAAATGTTTACATTAGTTTTATCGATTTTATGATTTTGGGAAATTGTTGAAATCCTCTCGAGCCTTACCACTTATTTTCCTTTCCTGTATATTAGCGATCGATACGGTAAAAAGCAATATGCCATCTTGAGGGATCGTTCCACCATTGGCCTATTGAATACAAACACTGGCAATTGGTTGCAAGTTTTGCACACGATCAACTGGGAGCGATGTGAAGTTTTCTGGATTTTCTTCATTTGACACGCGAAAACCTCCACGTGTCCATCTCATTGGTTTGGTTTTATTGGTATGTGGCAACGAGACACATGGGCAATCTGCCCATGTGTCTCGTTGCCACATACCATGCGTCATGTATCTCGAGGGGGGACTTTTTGGAAAACTGTCTCCTATTTAGGTGAAGAAAATCCCGAAAACTCAACTTGGCTTGGCACGAATCCACGACCAACGATTAGTGTTAACTGGTGTTATCTATTCGGCCAAAGGTCAATGAAAGTTCAGTTTATGCAGATGTAAATATTTTTGAATATCCGAGATATGGAAGCAGCAAAAAATTGTGCAAAAAGAATGGATCCATTCATCTGTTTTCAATCGCCATCATCAAAAGAAACCTCAGGAAAATGAACGGAGGAGAAAAAAAATCGAATTTGAAAGCAGCTGAATAAAATCAAATTTTTCTTACATTTATATAACAAAAATTTGATTTTATTTCTATAAATTCGTAGAATTTAAAAAGCATATATATTTAAATTAAATTTTTATAAAAAATCAGACGTCTAGTTTATAAAATAAGAATGAATTGTGAGCGAATTACTAGCTCATTACGAGAGATTTTTCCATGCAAGAATCGCTGATAATAATCAAATTTAAAATTAAATTACACTTAATAAATGTGTAATTTGGATCCCCATTTTTTAGTTTAATAAATATTATTTATATTTATATTTGGCTGTACAATTGTTTCAAAATAAGGCACGCAACATACATTCGTGCATTATTGATACGGATAAATATTGCCGAGTGAATGTCTCTGAAACAATTTCAAAGAGAAATAACGGGGCAGTGATGTAATTTATTCGACTGAATAAAAAAAAATAATAATAATACCTCGATTTAACGTACTCGAATAAAACTGGAATTGTAGAAATACTTCCCGAATTTTTCGTAGCCCTCTTCTTATTCTATGTCAATGTCAGAACGTTTACGAAAGATACTTTTTCTAGGAATTAAAACGTTTTCCTCCCTCTGTAATAATATTTAAAAAAAAATGCAGTTAAACCTCGATACAGCGCACTCTTAAGTAGTGTCCTCCTCCTCGTAAGCGCCTCTTTCCTGTATAAATATTAGAGAACTCTTCACCGTGGACACGGAGATTTCAGACTCGAATCTCATTTCTGTGTATTGCATTTATTGTTTGAGGCAGCGTAGTTTAGTTCTGCACTCGATTTAGCGCCGGTTTCGGAGGAAAATAAACGGTGGCACTAAATGGAGGTTATGGTTTCATGAGACAAGACGGATCAACGCGAGGTTTATTTACCGGGGTTTCCTTCTGGAAAAGTTTCTATAGGTAAACTGGTTTCTATTTTGGCGTTATAAGCGTGAAGAAAACACGGGATATTCAACTGAAACACAAGGCCAACTACCACTGTTTATGTGTTTTTTATCCACTGGGCCACCGATGGACTGCTAAGTAGAGGTTTCATTATAATTAATTTTATGTATTCAAATTAATTACAGTCAAATCTCTATTTAGCGCCCCATTAATTTTCCTCTGGAGTTGTTACTAAAAGAAGCGTGGCGCTAAATTGAAGTAACAAACAATTATTTTGGGTGTTCATAGCGTTCGGATCAACGAATAAACCACTATTAAGAGGGCCTTTCTTGTGCTTTCATGGAATCGACAAAGCGCAGAATTGGGGTAGACGAGGGATGAGATTCGTGATATCCGGGTCGCTGTGTAAGAATTTGAGACAAATAAACAATGATAATTACGGTAAAGTAAGCTTAATACACTGAAACCTCGATATAGCGTCTTCCTAAATAGCGCCGCCCCAACGGATGTTCTCTAAAACTCCGTGAAAAATGCAGCATGTTGTCAATGTATCAGCTAAGTAACTGCGTTAATAAGCAAGAAAAGCCAAAGAATATTCATGATATACAGAATAACCCGTCTAAGACGGACATCATACAGCACAGAAACTATAAAATGGAGCCCCTATAAAGCGGAAACTTACCCAAACGGAAGAAACATATCTCGAAACGAAACGATTTTCTATTCTACGATAGGAACCCGTCTAATGCGGAAAGCGAAGACTTTGCATGCCAATTACATAACGTAGCCTGAGTAAAATGAACATTTTTGGAGTGTAAATCATAATTAAAACACATACCAAGGTTTTCAAACAGACTTTTTCCTCCTGTATCCGGTTTAGACGGTGTTTTCAACGTGTCTTTGGAACATAAAACACTGTAGTCCAATGAGAATCGAATTTTATCTTAAATAAAAATACAGTAAAACCTGTCCAAAACGGAACCTTAATAGAAAATAAGAAAATCTGCCTAAATGGGAAAAATTCTACAGAACGCAACGATTTTCTGTGTTTAAAAAAAACCTGTTTTAAACGGAAACCTAACAAACCGGAAAAGATATTCGGTATCGCGCGAGTCCGTTTATCACAAGTTTTACAGTACGGAGATTACAACATTCACAGGCTATATATATATATACACAGTTAAATCTCGATATAACGACCTACTGAACAGTGACACCCCGTTAAATCGCCAACGAGTAACCTTATAACATAACCAACCGCGATCGGGGCCCCATTCGCTGCACGCTAGTAACATTTTTGTTCTATCTATATCTTTGATAAAGAAGGCGAATAGCCTTATATATCAAAGATATAGGACCATACCAAGCCATTCACGTAATTCTCTTCTTGTCTAAAGCCCAACCGGGAACGTCGATAACTTGTATTGGGCCATGGGGGTGAGTGGGCCCGTAATGACTCCTACTCCCTATAAAGTTAGGTTATAGGGGATAGAAACTTACTAAAACCCTTAAATTTTCTCTGGGTTTGGGGAAAATCTCCACTCTGCTGTGGCCTTAGCCGGGGGGAATGAGGCCTACAAAAGGCACTGCAGGGTCACGTTATGATTAACAGTAGATGCTTTCATCTTAAATGTTTCTTTCGATACTTATCGTTTCAATTAATAATTTTGTGCTGAACGAGAAAGTCAAAATGGCGACAATTTAAAAAGAACAATCGAACCAACCTCTCTATTTGATTTATTCTATTTACTTTAACTTCATTCGACCTTCAGAGTGGCAACGTTCGATACTTTTCAACACTTCGAGGCGATGACGTACTTCAGATTTCTCGATTGTCATTTGAAAGGCAAAAATATTTCATTTTGTTTTATTCATTTCGAGATGAATAAGACAGAAACCTCTCTTCAACGCACCAATCAGACACAATTATCGTTAATACAATAACTGTGATGATATATTTACTCTCTGTAGGGCCGTTATTGTGTAAAATATAGGGGTGAGCCAATTTATTTGTGTTAATTCCGATTACAAGAGATTTCAATCAGCTTTTTCATCACCTTCTGGGGCATTAAGAAGGCCTTTTTTAATCAAACCAGTTATGCCAGGCCAACAATGTGACGACCGGCTAGTGAAAAGGGCCCCCCGCCAGAAAATTTTCTGAGGTTTCCGATCCGGACACGAACCCGGACTCTCTAAAGTGGGAATGGCACCTTTACCTCCCATTCATTACCAAGTCGTAAGGTGAGAACCAGAGGTTTCAATCCACAGTTTTTCACTGTAATCTTATTGTTTAGATAATCCTCTCTCTGTTAACACGGAATTTTGTCGTTTCTTGAACACTAGGGACCTGGAGGAAACGAGTTTTTGCCCTTCTTGGCCCAATGTTTCTGTTCTTATCATTCATTACTTATATCTTATTATGAGGTTCCGTTCGCCCCATTGTGTGCCTGATTATGAGGTGGAAAAATGCCTTTTTTAGTGCCCAAATGGTATTTTTAAGTAACGACACGTGTTTTTAATACAGTACTAAATTCGAAAATAAACACGTGCTTTCGAGCAAAACCGTATTACGTAAGGAACGCGCAGTTAATTGGATTGCTGCCACTTATTAGATTAGTTTAAAGCAATTAAAAATGCTTTGTGTGAGGTGTAATCCTTACAATATGGTTAATTACTTATTAGAGTAATAAATTTAATTAAAGTGATTAAAATATTATGTTTTAAGGATAAATCACCTGTATTGTTTGATAATAGCATTCTGTGCAAAAATGGCGTCATTCGACCAATAGCATCGTCTGTTTCATTTGAAACGAACTTTCCTATTGGTTTGTTTAGCTGCTTGCTACTTAAAGTTTGTGGATACGTTCGTGCTTTATGCAACGATCATTGGCGCTTTTAGGCATTAGAAACTTTAGGGCCTCGTGCTTTAGGGCCTCATACCTACGACCGATCTCGAGGCACGGTTTGGAATTCCAATACTGATTTGAATCCTAGATCTAAGGACAATGTGAGGGAGGGAAGGCCCCGTTTACATGCCAATACCCCAAGGCTTCCCCCTGGGATCTGGGCATGTAAAGGGGCCCGAGTCGGAATCAAATTTTTGTTATAAAGTCTAGAACTGCATTCTAAACGAGGGCAACACAACGAAACTGGTTAGAGATGCCCGGAAGGCCGTAGTAGTCCGAAAATCCGCGATTGCCCTCCATGGCTCTACTCCTCCAGGAAATTTTTACAATTAATTATATTTAGGTTATCGGTTTTATGGTTTTTTAAAAAATTACAAATTGTCCAATCAGAATTTAGCTTTGTCGTTTCATTGTAGCAATGACGTAAACCGAAATGACGCCAATCGTGACGTTTAACGGTGATATGAATAGTGTCGTGACTACGTGTCGTGACATAAATTGCGATATCGATAAAACTAAAAGCGTTAAACGTTGTCCTGCATATTCTTAAGTGTATTTTATTTTAATTTTCCATATCAATTCATTTATTTGAAAAGAAAATTTTAAGCGGAATATCTACGCTTTATGCGGGTTTATTAAAACTGTGTTTAAATTAGAGAAATATCGAATAAAAAAAATAATGTTTTTTGAAATATGAGGCATAAGCCAAATGACCCCACGCTTGAGATGCTTCAATTTAGCGCCACAGTGGATTTCAGAGGTGCTAAATCGAGATTTAAACCTTATATCTCTATACCTATATTGTTTGAGTTTTTTTACTTTAGGCTCCACACTCGATTTAGTGCCAATAAATGGCGGCGCTAAATTGAAGTTTGGCTGTTAAGTTTATGTAAATACGTTCATTCATTGCCGTCTTTACCATTTACCACGGATTATTTTTAAGTTTCGTTACATTGGTTGATGCAAAACTACATTCGAATTCTCGATATAGCGTTCACCCAAATAGCGCCACCAAATAAATATTACAGAACCTTACAAAACAAATTATGTATACATTCCATTGATAGAAACGATATTGCTATCGCCGCGAGTAGCTTCAGATACTTGGATTTTGCGCCACAGTAGATTATGTGCGAGATTCAGATGCGCTAAATCTAGATTCAAACCATATATAACTCTTTATTGTTTTAGGTTCTTTAGTTTAGGTGCCAAACTCCATTCGTTGACACCAAATCGAGTGTTTTGCGGTTCACTGGCGCTATTTGGCAGAGCGTTACATCGAGAATTCGATTGAAGTTTTGTACCAAATCGATGTTTGGCTGTTATATGTACGTCGATGGTTTCATTTATTGCCATCGTTTTCCTTGTGTTGGTACCTTGGTACGATACTTTCTATAAGGTTAATGAATCATCGATCGCTGCCTTTATGGATCCTTGATAAAGATACATCGAAATAATTAAATATAAAGAATTATTTATCAGCATTAGACAAGTTTCTCGCATATAATGACGCAACTTCCATGCAGTTTTCTTAATATAGTGTTCGAAGAGAGACAAGAAATGGCGAACGATCAATCAGTGTCATAATTTATACTACAGAGACTTTGTCCCATCAGACAATCACTACTTATTCTCAATTTCTTCCGTTCTAAAACAATCTAAAGATAAGAGAAATGATAAATTATTAAGTTTTTCTAAGATAAAGAATAAATAAATCATACAGAAATACATTTATTTTAATTATATTGATAAAGTTCCATTGTTATTTTAATAACGAAGGAATGGGGGAGCTTCGTTTATCATTTATAATTTACATATATATGTGTGTAATAATTATATAATAAATACATTATTATTAATTATTAAATAATTTAATAATTATAAATACAATCATTTATTTATTTATAATTATTATATTTAACAAGAGATGGCGGCCTACAGGCTAGTCTCTTCTGCCAAATTGCTTAGTAATTATTTAGTTTTAATAGCCCAATAATCCTTCATTAGATGTTGATTTAATTTATATATTTATTAATTAAATTTGCTAGAAATTTATTGTAGTAAAATTTGATAAATTTTAATAATATAGGCTATATATATTTTTTATATACAGAGAAACAAATGTTATTTGATTATCTTACACTATAAACGCGGCTTCAACCAAGGAGCCAATTTGGTGTGGATTTTAACGCCATTTTGTGTTGTTTTTATAATGATAAAATGTAAAATATGACGTTAAATTGAAGTACAGATGCACACTCGATACAGGGCCGGGTAAAATGGGCCCCTTTTGTACCTTAGTGGACTCTTTTGCCTTATAACATTAATTTACAGGGATAGGAATCACTACGGACTTCTAAGATTTTAGGGCCCAGAGAAAAATCCCAAGCTCTTCCTTTCTACCGGCAAATTATGAATTAAGAACTTGTTATAAATTAGGAAGAGAAAAATGTTTTAGTAAGACCGCTTTTAGTTCATTATTATACAGCTTCCTCAAAATGGGCCTGGCCGAACCCACGATTGGTATGGAAAATAAGGTACTCTAAGTGTCCACATGGTAGAAGATGTACAAATAAAAACGAATAAGTGCTTTTATTAGGGCTCATCTTTCTCAATAAAAACGTATATAATGTTTTTTAATGCATTTTATCAATGAGATTTGGCTTTTACAAGTACTCGGAGCCGCCATATTTAAAAATCAAGAGCGTGGGAAGCGGTATTGAACTAAGAGGAAAGAATAGCAATGCTTTTCTATTTTATTTTTAAGAAGTGTGGTCTTCTTTTAAATATATCTAATTGAATACATAAATAACCGAAATTTGCTTTGATTTTCGGGGAGATGAAACTTTTTATCAATATTTTTGTTAAGAATAAAAGAGATCATCCCTATTTTAAACGATGATAATAAGCTCAAAGATAGTGTATTTTATATTGTTAAATCAATTGTGTGTGTCATTGTAGTAATGCTTTGTACAAGAAAATAAACGTAGATTGAAAACGAATTAAATCAACCGCGAGTGCCAAGTTTTCAGTCGATGACGTGAAATTTCGGTGAAGTGAAAATCTTTAATGGAACTTATTGCAAATTATCCATTCGTAAACGTTATTCTAAAGCCATTGAAGTAATGATTTTTAATTTAATATAGGACAAATATAAGTCCTATTATGAAATGGTTCTTTCAGGCACGAGAATATTTGATTTCAAATCGTCCATGATAGTTCTTATTTTTTCAGTAGCATCAAAGAAAATCGATGCTGACGATATACATATAAATGCCATTGACGATCCAAACTTTTGAAAAGATTTTGAAAAGAAATGGTGAATTGTAGATTCTTTAACTCCTCGGATAAACTTTGATCAATAAGTACGAGTTTTGCATATATGGAGGAATAGATTTCTGATGCAGCGACCAATAGCTTAAGCTGTTGCATGCACGTATATTTTAATTTTTTTTTTAACATTCTGCGTTAATCAACACGGAGATTAGTATTCGATACAAGATTATATGCTCTACTATAATTTGTAAACAGTATAGGCTCATGGATCTATCGTCTTATGGGTTTTATTTTCAATATGCAGCTTCAGGGCTTTTTATATTTAGCATGGTAGGATTCACACATAAAATGCTGCACAGAACTTAAACTCTTTAAATTTATTATTCATGAAAGAGCATTTTATATTTTGTAGCTTAGGGACTATACGTTAATTTAATTACGTGTAATTGAGCCACTTTTGGCTTCTCCCTCCCTGTTGTACAATAATATACTTTTGACAAATCTCTTCGCATTTAATTACGCGTACAATAGTTCGAAGAAATCACCCAAAAAACTTCTTATAAGAACAAATTCGTATGCCACTAATACCAATAAAAGAGACAATGCCTCGACTCTATCCTATCCAATAGCTTCTTAAGTTCTTGACAAATCTCGATCTGTCTTTATGATTAGAGCAGGTGTTTGTTAACCGCATTGCTAGTCAGATCTGCCCATTTTGGTAGTCATTCATAAGTCTTTAGTTCTGTGTAAAAAGACCAAAACCAGTTATTCGCTTCAACACATTTAACCAAATCGATAGATGATGACCGGATGGTCGAGGAGGTTAAGATCTTAGCCTATGTTCTGGGGGGCCTAGAATTGAATCTCAAGGATTTTTCGGGAGTAGTCTTTTCCGGATATATCGGGCCCTGTCCCTCAATATCCGGATGCCCCATTTGGGCCTGGCCGAACCTAAGAGTAAGATTAAAAAGGCCCTCTTAGTCTCCATAAGGCGAAAACAGTTTGAAAAAATTGCAAATGATAAATTCCGACTAAAAGTTTTCTTATATTATACAAGAAATGCAATGGAATAATGTATATGAAATGTGTTTTTGAGGCTCGTGTAAATGCTAGGTTCAAGCCAAATGGCCCCTCTGATAGGGTATGTAGCATATATTTAACTTACATATTAAGAAAATTTATTTATAGTATTAAAACACTTGTGTTACTTTTAAAAAAATGCAATTTTTTTTTATTAATATTCACTTTTTATTAAAAAAATGATGATTTAATTTTAACTTAAACGAAAAACTTTAAGAATAAATAAAATAAATGGATATGTTTTTTTCTTTTTTAAAAAATTATTTATAGCAACTGCATTTTTTCCCTCTTCTGTGAAGTAAATTCTTTCACTGAAGTTATTCTAGAAAAATAAGCATAGCAAGATTCCTGTTCGAAATGTCAACCCGTATCGATCTGTGTTCAGATCCTGCCAGTTGCGGAATTGCTGAAACATTTAATAACTTCTTGCATGCAGCTAGTTTACATGCAATAATTATTATAAATTCAAGTGTTATAATATAAAATTATACTAAATTTTAAACGTATATAAATTTATACTTTGAAAATTAAAATAATTGCCACGTAAAAAAATTTTGCATTAAAGTCTTTTTACGATAAATTAATTAATTTAATATATTATTATCGGTTTTAATCATATTTCAACGATATTTAATTAAGAAAATGAAAGTCATTGGTTAAAAAAAAAATTAAAATAAACAACGTTATTTTAAATTCGACCAATCACCGTTAAGGTAATGGTATTTCTATCCAATAGTCGTCCAACGTGATGTTTTATATCTTACTTATATCGCAGGGGACTATATATGTACACTAAAATATTTTTTCTTCGATATAATGCGATTTAGTTTAATTGTTAATGAATTTTTTAATTATTTACAGGTGGAGCAATTAAATGCTGGGAATGCAATTCACATTACGATGCTAATTGTGCAGATCCATTTGAAAATTATACATTCGCTCTTACCGATTGTAATCAAAGGTTTCTAAGCCATTTCCCCAATACACCAGCATCATTATGTCGGAAAATTGTCCAAAAAGGTAAGGAAAAAAAAACAAAACGCTTTAATTTATAAGTATATCTAGTATATTACATCACTAAGTGTCGTTTCTTTCGTTGTTACGTATAGTAAATGAAAATTATCGTTATATACGAGGATGCGGATGGCTTCCTGAAGAGAAAGAAGGGGTGGAATGCGTGAAGAGAGCAGGTACTTTTAACGTATTGGTCCAGTACTGCAACTGTGAAGAAGATGGCTGCAATTCAGCTTCACACATGGGAATCAGTTGGATAGCCGTCGTTACCATTGTGACTCTCATTTTAGCAATTAAATAACTAATATATATATAAAAATTTAACTTGATCACCATGTAGTTCTTCACAAAGAGATATAAAAAGAAAATATTAATATATGTATATATATATATGTATATATACGTAACACAAAAAAATAATAATAATAATATTATATTCTGTATATATACAAATATATGTACTACACGGACGGAAGCGAATTGGGTTTTTACACCAATTGGAAAAAGAACAGTTTATTGTTCTAATCAGAAATAATATATACATATTATTGTTTCCTTTACATAAAAAAAAAAACTGCCACATTTCTTCTGTGTGTTAGGTAGAAATATAATTTCACCGAATTGGGCATTTTTGATGTCGAATCAAAGTTGCACATGGGTGTAATTAGCAGTTTAAATCACGCATGGATGGGTAGAGGTTTGCATAGATTTAAAAAAAAAAAACAATTGCCTGAATATAAAAAAAAATATATAGTATTAAATAGTCCGACTTCATCTCAAACGAACAATTAGTTAATAAAACAATGAAATGATTCACCTACACTAACAAGTAAGTAGCCCATGAGAAGCGGAAGAAAGCATCCACGAGCTATAGAAAGATATATAAAAGAGGAAAAAAATTATATATAAAAGAATATATATATATATATAAAGAGAATTTTAAACATTAAATGTATAGTTATTCTAGAATATTTTATTTTTAGTTTCTTTACAAAAAAAAAAAAAAAAAAATAATTGAAGTTGTGTCCTCCTCACTTTCTCTATCTTCTCTTTGAAATCTCTCTATAAGTAAATTAGTGTTTAGTCCATTTGAGAATCTTTATTAATACTCTAAAATTTCCATCATTAATTTGTAAGGAACCATGTTAAATTTCCAAGGACTGATAGTATAATTTTATTATATTTGTGTATAACTATATAAAACAAAAACAAAAAAAAGGAAAAAAACATATGTGATTGAATTTTGATGTTAATTCTAAGCTCATTAGCTGGTGAGTGTGTATTTTTTTACCGCGGAATTTATTTGTGTATAACTTAATTTTTTTTTGTTTTTATTTTCTTCTTTTTGAATGGTGTCGTCCGTTCAAAATCCTGTGCAATGTCCCTCATCTGTATGTGAGCGTGTGTAACAGTCACAATGATGCTAATCTGCTTTAAATAAAGATTGGGAAGTTGTCTTCCCGCAAACATGTGTCAATTAAAAAAAATATGAAATCTACACACGGTCTAAGGCCATTTAGTTTAGAAATACAACGTATTATTAAACAAATATTTTATTTTAAAGTCATTTTTATACACATATTTTGATTGGTTAAAGTACAATACAATTAAGATTTAATCATATAGTAAAAACAATAACTCTAGATTAAATGAATTATGGTGATTATAGATCATCATTTAAACAAAAGATCATGGCCTGGACTGGTTAAAAGTACAATACAATTAGGAATTAATGAATCTTTACACTTATATGAAGATCCATAATGATTTGGCATGGCATGTATTGCTATAAAAGTTATAAATTCATAATTTCAAATGTTTTAATAATTCTTAGAACATTAAGGCAGTTAGTTAGTCTTTGAATGGTCAAAGTATACATTATAATATTTTACAAATGGGAAGCTTTTCATTAGTTTTAATACAAGCTTTGCCTTTGAATATGTGCATAATACATATAATGTTTTTCTTTGTATCAGATCATTTCTCTATATTCATTTTACAGATTGTCTTCAAAATATTTTTAAGGATAATAATTAAAAATAAATCAAGTTATAGTTTATATAGAGATATACAAACATATATTGACAATTATTAGACAAATATATTACAAATAGACATATTTTAGAAGACAAAAAATAGAAAACTGAAAAAAAATAATAAAAATTGTACATGAAACATAATAAAACATCATTAAAAACATGAAATTTGTTCATGGAATGAAGAATTCATTATATATATTCTATAAAAATAGAACTAAACACCTCTGTTTATGCAAGTTTTAAGCTTACTATTAAAGAGAAGATATTAATTTTTTTTTCTCCTTAAAACAGTGGAGACTTAAAAACAAGCAAGATTTATGCCTAGGGCCTCATGCTTCTACAAGGCCTCAGACAAGCACAGATACATGTGTGTGAATATCTGCTCTTGAAGTCCATTATAAGCTTTACATCAGGTAAACTTATATGAAAGGGGCCTAGAAAGTTGCCTCACACAACCAAATATATGGCCACTAAGAATTTAAAATATATTTGATAAACTTATCTTAATACAAAGATACTTTTATTAAGCAATTTGGATTATTTTGAACTGCAACACTCCTTATACAATTTCATTTATAGAAATTTAATTTCAATAAATTAGAGAAAAATAATATATATATATATATAAATTCTATTATTTTATGAAAAATATATAAAGAGAAACAGCATTATTTAACATTAAAGAAATAAAAAAAATACAGCAATAAATGTTTAAATTTTTCTATAATCATCCTTACGTAACGATTACACAATACATATTTCTTTATTTTTTATACACGTGACTCTCTGTGCCTCCACGTCCGTACCCTGTAAACATATATACAAAAACGTTATATCGGGGAGATAGAATACTTTTTAAAGTAATACCTTAAGTCAATAAACTCACCTCCAGGGCCGAAAAGTGCGCCATAACACGGTGTATTACAGTACGGTTTACCCTCGTGCTATAACAATTAAAATTACAATTAATTAAACATATTTAATTAAATACAGTAAATACAGTAAAAAATTTCTTTTAATTTACTTCGGCGTGAGATCCGGGTGTTAGAGTCTTGTTACATTTTTCGCAACGTAAGCAACCCCGGTGCCAATCTTTACCTAAAGATGTTAATCTTTCGGCTATAAAATAGGGAAAAAGTATGGTTAATTCTCATACAAAGAATTCCGCCATTTTGTAAAGTACAAAGTAATGATTTCAGTTTGTACAATCGCGTAATAGCTGTTGTACTACATTCCAAACTTCCCACTACGAAGTGGACTCCCAATGGTGTCAAAAGTCAAGGATAATAAGTATACAAAGTCGAATATCTTTCCCGTATTTAATGAATATTTATACATCTTTTAAAGATAAGTTACGTGTGATAATATAAAGCGGAATTTAGATATTTCGAGGTTATTACACTACGGAATTTTTATTTCTTAGCAAACAGAAATATTTAAAGATAATAAAGAGATTAAAAAGAAACGTTATATCGAGATATTTTCGTGTTTATAACGTTTTATACACAGCGGGCTATCGAAATACAGCCGTGTCGTTTTATTAAACACATAAAAAAAATAACTGGGACCAATATAAAATTATTCGATATAACGAAAGTTCGTTATATCGAGTGAGAAATCGATTTATTTTCGAAAAATAACAGTTTATTACGTCACTACATTAAAGTTTCTGTTTGTGTTCTGACACGAGAGAAAAGATACAAGTTCCATTTCTTTCCTGTTACGTCACACCTAAATTATTCAAAAATTTAAAAATTACGTGTGTTATTTGTATATTAAAACACTAATTTAATTATAATTATTTCATTTTAAAAAAGTTATATCCGTTTCGATATGTTATAAGCTACAACACGGGAGAAAAGTATAAACGAATACACTAAAAGGCTCAGTTTTAACATCTAAATCCGCCTATAATGGCAAAGTGACGTCACTCGAAAGCCTCCTATGTTCGAAGCGCTTTAAAATAAAATAAAATAAATAAATAAATTTGACATTTATCCAATTAAAATATGAATTCAAATACTACCGGAACACTACAAAGAGCCGATTAATAACATATAATATAACACAGTAACTTATTTATAGATATGTTTAAAGATGACGTAAGAATTAAGTTCCGCTTAATGCAATTTAAATCGAATTTAATCTAAATTAATACTTAAATACAATTAAAATTAGAGCTTGTATATATATATATTTTTACCCGTTAATACGAGAGGATTTCCGATTAATTACTAATAGGAAACACATAAAAAATTCTTTTAATACTGTTTACTTACCAAAATAAACGGGTTTATCGCATTTAGGACAATTGGGCATTGTGGAACGTGGTGTCTTTTACACAAGAATTGAAATTTTTATATGGAAAACGAAAGTTTTTCTATTTAAAAAAATAAATATAAACTGTAAGGAAGGACAACGGAGCAACTTCCTCTACCGATTTCAAATGACAATCTGGTCACACTGGTGCAAGGCGCCGAGTTGTGTATCAGACAAATCAAGACACACCCGGATCTCGTGCGTGACGTCACGACCGAAAACGACCAATATTATCGCTCGATCGAGATTTTGAATATATATATATATATTTTTTTAACTATTGGCTTGTGTTATTTAATACGGGTTATTCGAATTTTGATGGTAACATAATACATGTTTAAAACTGTGAATACCGATTGTGTGTGCTACTAAATAGATATTTTTTTAAATATTATATTTTATGTAAAATGAGCGTTATAGTCGAACCTCTCAATTTAGCACCACCTGTCAATTCGGCGCTCGAATCTCAATAGGGTTGGAATAAGGCAACGCAACGCTTGTCAAGGGGTACCTTTTGGGTGGACTTTTTGGGTGACACCTGTTTAGTGTTAGACACGTGAATTTAACACAGTAAACTCCACCCCTTTGGTGAGGCTCGAACCCACGACCTGTGTATGGAGGTTTTATCCACTCGACCACAAACAATAGAAGCTGCATTCAAGCTTCGATGTAGCGCCCCTTCTGTATAGCGCCAATGAATACTTGTGAATGGATCTTATCTATGAATAAATGGTGGCGTTAAATCGAAGTTAGACTGTAGTAATGAGGTCTGTATACAAGTTTGTAGTAAGGCAAATGATTAGACTTCATTGTATATAGCAATACAGAATCCCTTCATAAGTATTCATTGGCGCATTACGAGGATAACGCAATAACATATTCGAATTAAAAACTATTTTTATTATTTATTTAATCAACTTAAAAGAAGCTTCATAAATAATAATTATTTTTAATAAATTAATAATGACAATTTAATATTTAACTACTTTACTTATTCATATTTTATACAGTCGTATCTCGAATAACAGCTACCTCTAAACAACTGCCAATTTTTTATATTGCTATTATTGGCCGTTGTTCACAGGTTTGATTGTGATTATTGTTATTTTTAAAGGCTAATTTCATACTTTAAACGTAGAATAGGGCTTGAAATAAATACAAAGAGCCCATTCCCGGAGCCTACTTGCTCATCAGGGACTCAGACAGTTGCAAATGTGAACCTCATCCCTCTCCAAAATTAGAACAAAATTAAATAAAACTGGATTTTTAAAATCATTTATTACTTTATATAATTTTCTTGACATTTATTTTAAAATAAAAATTAAATTTTGGGGCCTTTTTGTGTTCGAAAATCGGGCCAAATAGATACGCATTTGGGCCCTTTAATCGCCAAAATTTTTTACTATCGATTTTTATGTACATTTATAATAGTATAAAAGAATTTCTTGAAATGATGCCAAATTGTCTGTTTATCAGTCTAAAAATATAAGAATTGTATCACAAAATTAAACTTTAAAATTAGAATTAATTATTATTAATTGTGTTACACTTAGGCCTATATATAATAGGAATTTACTATATTTTTGTACAAAAAATGTAATATAAAAAATTAAATTTAATTGTTAAGATTTATTTATCTGTATATAAAATGGCCAACGCTACATCAATTCCTAATAGGCATAAAAAGGCCTTAAAACAACAAAAAAGTTAAATATTTTTTTCTTGTTTTAGGACCTTCTTATGTATTTTAGATTTTTTTTAATAATAAAATATTTGAATAAAAGAGCAATATAATGAAATGGTTAACTGACTTTTGGACCACCCTATCCTATGTATATATATATATGGGCCTATAATTTAATTAATTAAAAAATTTCTATTAGAAAATAAAAATTACATGAAGGTCACAAATAGAATAAAATCAAATAAATTAGTTTTTGAGAGGATTTTGCAATTTTTTTACCTTGACCATATCAAATCAAATTTTTTCTTGATTTTTCTTGAATAAAATTAAGAAAAATTCGTTAAAATCAAGAGAAAATTATTTTTAAAAATTAAGTAAAAAAAAACTCGTTAAAAATGTAGAGAAATCATTAAAATAAAGAAAAATTATTTAAAAAAATAATAAAAATTTATCAAAAATGGAATAAACGTATTAAAATCAACTTTAAAAATTCATTTAAAAATCAAGAAAATTCATAAAAAGTATAGAAAAATCAAGGAAATTCATAAGAAATAGAAGAAAATCAAGAACATTTTTAATGAATTTTCTCCATTTTTTATGGAGAAAAATCAAGAAAAGTCAAGAAATTCATAAAAATACAGAAAAATCAAGAAATAAAGAAAATTCAAGACAATTTATAAGAAACAGAGAAAAGAAATAGAGAAAAATCAAGAAAATTTATAAGAAATAGAGAAAAATCAAGAAAATTTATAAGAAATAGAAAAATCAAGAAATAGAGAAAATTCATAAAAAGTAGAGAAAAGTCAAGAAAATTCGTCAAAAATAACGCATAATTATTAAAATAAAGAAAATTAAGTTAAAAACAAATAAAAATCAAGAACAGAAATAAAAAATTTAAATCCAAAAAAAAAAATTCGATTAATATCATTAAAAGATTAAAAAAATCAATAAATTTGAAAGTTAAATAATATAAATCCTCTTATGACAATTCTTTAATTATTTTCAATTAAAATATTGCAAAACTTTTAAATTAGATATATTTTATTTTCTAAAAATTAATTTATAAGATTAAAATACTTCTAAAATTATTATTACCATCAAAATACAGTAGAACGTCAAATAACGGCCACCTGTAAACAACGACCACTCTTAGCAACTGCCATTTTTGTTTCCGTCGTTGGTCGTCGTTTACAGGTTTAATTGTATATTTTAAATTTATGACATAAATATTAAAAAAATTATATTATTTTATAATTTAAAACAATTTTTCTCACTATTTAAATAGTGAGATATAGAGATATGTTTGCAAGTAGGATCTGTCTGTCAGTAACGCTCTAATAGTTTATGACGTAAAATACACTTAACCGCAGCTTGTTTCTATATGTAAATTATATTACTCTTGCTGTACAATATTATAGACCGTTTTAAAACAATATAACAGATGTTTAAAATTGGCAGGCAACGGAGCGCGTGTAAACGTAGGCTAAAACGAAAATCGCATCGCTTCGTCGCTAGCGCTTAGCAATTAAGCGATAATTTTATATCTTTATTGCTAAGAAAATTTAAATTTAAATTTAAAAAAATATGCGATTTTATTATTTGTAAACAAAGATTTACAAATTTTATAATAATTTTATTTAAATTAAATTTTTTAAAATGCAATAAATGGTGCTGGTAGTGTTAAAGAGTGCATCGCTTCATCGCTTCATCGCTTGCTCTTACCAATGGAGCGATTATTTTATATGTTTAATACTTAAAATATGCAATTTTATATTTTTTAAACGGAAATTTAATACTTTTATAATGTTTTTTTTTTTAAATTAAATTTTCAAAAATGTATTAAATTCTGCTGCTAGTGTTAAGGCGTGCATCGCTTTTCGCTTTCTAAACATAAAGCGATAAAGCGAAAGTGGAGCGAAGTAAATATATTTTACGAATTTCTCAATATATTCATCACGAAAACGTTAAATTGACGATATATATATATTGTATTATCTGTATATTTTAGTCATACTATAATATTCTATATTAAAATACAGCATCTTTTAAAACGGGACAACAAAAGCGGCGAGCGGCGATAAATCGTGTCGCTTGGCAAAAAAATAAAACACGACAGTTTTTTAAAGGATAATTATTACTTTATATGTAAACCTTATATGTTAAATATATAATTAAAACACTTAATTATTAATTAAATTAACTTATCATCGTGCATACATTAGCATCGCAGGTAAGATGAGTGTGCAAAGTTTGCTGCATTCATCCGGTAGCATAAAATAAGTTGTATCAAATTACATTCTATAGCTTACTACATATAATTTGAACTTTGAACCCGACTTTAATAATAGTAAACAATCCAAAGCATTTAAATTCTTTTCGATTATCGAGTTTAGAAGAAATCTAGGCCCAGTTTATTTGTTTATTTATTTATTTATAAAAAATAGATAAATAAATAATTAATAAAGAAAATATTCGATAGGACCCGTTAAATTAATTAATAAAAATTGTATACAGTTAAGTCAATTCCTTTAAAGAAAAGTAGGTCAACGAACTTCGCAATATTTAACAATGATGTAACGTCTCTTAAATTCGTTTCGCCATTAAAAATTTATTATTCTAAACGTGTTATATCCTTTAATTTTGTTACAGTTGTAAATTTAAATATTTAATTTTATTATAATTTATTTGCCTAATTAAAAAATCCCGGACGTAACATCAGCGCGCGGCATCATCCTCATCCATCATTCCAATCGGAGATAACGGAGAAGGGATGCTGAGGAGAAGCGATCCAGCATCATCTTAGAAACTTAAAAACTTCACTCGGGAGCGTTATATAGGGGAAGAGCGCGCGTAAAAATAGTTCGAACGTTTAATATCAGATGGCGCTTTAAGATTGCACACCAGTTTGGAAGGCAAGGTCGGTAGCAGTGTGAGCTTTTAAGTATGATCGGAATCAACCCTCCCGTAAGCTTGGCGAAGTTTTTCTCTAGCAGACTATTACTTGGATTTTAAGTTAAGTTTACAGTTAATGCAACATCCAGCATGGATCAACATGGAGAGGAGGATTTGCCCATGTGAAGAAGAGTATCCGCGAAATGTTTAGTAACAGCTGTTCCTCTCACCTGTACTGAATAAACGCAACCACCTGGGTGATTACTGTGGCCAACACGTTGTGTACGAATTGATCGCCTACAATGGGTACTCAGGATAGTATCTTGAACGTTAACGAGTTGATGAGGAAGCAAGACGAGACTATAAGAAGTTTAAGGAATCTTCTACTAGAAAAAGACGAGGAAATACAACAGTTAAAGAGTTTACTAGATCAATATCAATCAGTTTTAGGCCCCTATAATCGTTATAGTATAAGTGCCAAGAGAAGAAAGCAAAGAGCTCAGGGAATATCAGCTGAACCTCAGGTTTTTAACAGTTGTACTCAATTGCAAGATTTAATTCAAGCAAAATTTCCAGAATATCCGAAATCTGAAAGGTAAAATTTGACTTATTTCTTTTGTCAATTAAAAATATAAATTCAATTCATTTTTAATTTGTCTAAATAATAAATTTGTTAGTTGAACTATGGAACCGTATTATAGTTTTATATAATTCCCGTTTATCAGTAATCCCCATGAGATTATGACGATAGAAAACAGCATTTATCAAATATATTTTTGATATATTTTGCTTAGAAACTGTGCTTCTAAGTAACTTAAGACTTTCTTAAGAATTTTTTTAGTAAAATAAAAACAATTTTTATCGACACCCCTTATGAAATTTAATACGTTTAATTGTTATATTTAATTATTATTTTTTAATTCACTTGCAGCAAAAAAAAAAAAAAAACTTTTGTGATGCTCATTATTAATAATGCTTTCTCCTAGAAACAATTAAAATTTGAAGAGAAAAATTTATTATTTAAACACACAAAATGTAACTTTTTTCCATGGAAATTCATGCATGGAAACATACAAAATACTTCCTTTTCCTTCTGATAAATTTAACATTTAGTTTAAATATGGAAGAAGAATGATTAAATTAAATTAAAATAAAAAGAAAAAAAAAACAATTATTTCAAACAGAAATCATATTTTACAATTACAAAATCAAAATTGTAACTGTCTGTATGTACTTGGCCTAGAGGTTAGATTTCTGCAGAACCTGTTAGTTATGCAAAACTAAGTGATCCAGGTCAGGTATCATAAATAAAAGAAGAAGAAAAAAAAAATCTTGTAAGACCTATTTATTATTCTTTAAGAAAAATAAAATAAAATAAAATAAAACAGGCACCACACAATCGATTGATGCTGTAATTCAGAATTGTTGATGCAAGAATAATAAGATTTACGTAAGGAGCTACTGTATTTCTTATCATTGAATTGCAATTGATTTACTTTATAAGGATGAAGGTCTTCAATTTGAAATNTTCTAAACGTGTTATATCCTTTAATTTTGTTACAGTTGTAAATTTAAATATTTAATTTTATTATAATTTATTTGCCTAATTAAAAAATCCCGGACGTAACATCAGCGCGCGGCATCATCCTCATCCATCATTCCAATCGGAGATAACGGAGAAGGGATGCTGAGGAGAAGCGATCCAGCATCATCTTAGAAACTTAAAAACTTCACTCGGGAGCGTTATATAGGGGAAGAGCGCGCGTAAAAATAGTTCGAACGTTTAATATCAGATGGCGCTTTAAGATTGCACACCAGTTTGGAAGGCAAGGTCGGTAGCAGTGTGAGCTTTTAAGTATGATCGGAATCAACCCTCCCGTAAGCTTGGCGAAGTTTTTCTCTAGCAGACTATTACTTGGATTTTAAGTTAAGTTTACAGTTAATGCAACATCCAGCATGGATCAACATGGAGAGGAGGATTTGCCCATGTGAAGAAGAGTATCCGCGAAATGTTTAGTAACAGCTGTTCCTCTCACCTGTACTGAATAAACGCAACCACCTGGGTGATTACTGTGGCCAACACGTTGTGTACGAATTGATCGTCTACAATGGGTACTCAGGATAGTATCTTGAACGTTAACGAGTTGATGAGGAAGCAAGACGAGACTATAAGAAGTTTAAGGAATCTTCTACTAGAAAAAGACGAGGAAATACAACAGTTAAAGAGTTTACTAGATCAATATCAATCAGTTTTAGGCCCCTATAATCGTTATAGTATAAGTGCCAAGAGAAGAAAGCAAAGAGCTCAGGGAATATCAGCTGAACCTCAGGTTTTTAACAGTTGTACTCAATTGCAAGATTTAATTCAAGCAAAATTTCCAGAATATCCGAAATCTGAAAGGTAAAATTTGACTTATTTCTTTTGTCAATTAAAAATATAAATTCAATTCATTTTTAATTTGTCTAAATAATAAATTTGTTAGTTGAACTATGGAACCGTATTATAGTTTTATATAATTCCCGTTTATCAGTAATCCCCATGAGATTATGACGATAGAAAACAGCATTTATCAAATATATTTTTGATATATTTTGCTTAGAAACTGTGCTTCTAAGTAACTTAAGACTTTCTTAAGAATTTTTTTAGTAAAATAAAAACAATTTTTATCGACACCCCTTATGAAATTTAATACGTTTAATTGTTATATTTAATTATTATTTTTTAATTCACTTGCAGCAAAAAAAAAAAACTTTTGTGATGCTCATTATTAATAATGCTTTCTCCTAGAGGCATGTATTGCTA